>NW_019385013.1:0-44924 GCF_000671375.1 Centruroides sculpturatus | reverse complement strand
TCAAGGAGAGTCAGGGAATGAAAGAGCAGATACCCTAGCAAAACTAGCCACCGAGGATAGTGTATACGATAGTATACGATAAATATAGCAAGCAGACTGTTCGGCAGATGCAATGGAAAGACACCATAAACGACTGGCAAAATAGATGGAATTCTTACCATAATGGCCATACTTTTCAGTTCATTCCTAATATAAATTATTTTTATTACCTACAATGGTTCTCTGCAAACTTTTACACTACACAACTGCTCACTAACCATGGAAAGTTTGCAAGGTACTTATGCAGATTTACGAATAGGAAATTTCGCCTATGCCCTGCGTGTCAAGTTGAATATGGTGCTCTACATTACATTTACGATTGTGTAGCCCTGGAACAAAAAGACTGGAACTTATTCTCCAGGAACGAAATATTTCTGGCCTTGTGTTCCTTCTGACTATTTAAAGAGCGAAGATGACTATCAAGCATTCAATAGACTAGCAAAAAGATTCTATTGTTTTTCACGTATCACCATATACAATTGCTCTTTCGTGTTACGTCACCCAAACTTCTCCTTACTTTGTTTTCATACTTTATTTAGCCTATATATGTTTGTAATTTCATCCTTAATTTCATTTTATATAAAAATACTTATTCTAATTTGCTTAAAATATGTATAATTATCTATATGAGAATAATCGTCAACATTCCACTTTAAACATTACATTTTGTTTCTGTTTTATTTATGAAAATACTTATTTTAATGTAAATATTATTCATTTGCGTTTATGATTAATTGTAGACGTAATGATTTGTTATTTATATGAAATTGTTTATTGTATCTACGTATTTATACGCATGCTGTTTGAGTATTATTTGAGCAGACATACTCTTCTTCTTAAACCTCATTTTGTTCTTATTATTATTACACCAATTCATGCATTCTCATTCTAATTTGGCTATCTGTATTCTTTATTTCGAAATCTGCTACCCACGAGGACTACAAAGGTATGGCATATATACCTGAAACTGTCATGAAACTGTTTATTCTAATACTTCTTTTTATCTACATATGTTTATAGATTGGTTATCTGTTAGTATGTTAATTGCGTGTACATTTTCTTTATGTACAGTACTGTACTTGTATTCCATACGTATATATCGGTGTGCTGATTCATTATAAGCTTATTATTTAAAGTTATCTATGTATTTAGGTTAGTTGATTTAGGAAATTGTAATATTATATTTAAGCAGTTGACACAATCTAATTATTATACTTCATTTTTCAATTATTGTTATTATGTTAACTTAACACTAAGATAAAAATAACCAGATTTCATAACAGAAGAGATGAATTTTGTGAATTTTGTGTTCTTGGATGAACTTATTATATACAAATATACAGAAATATTATTATTTATAAATATACAGAAGTTTGATTTTTGTAGAGAGTTTTTGTTTACACAACCTTAATGAAATTTGGAAAATAATATAAATACTTTTTGTTTTCTTAAATTGTGACGTTAACATTCATAATGTTAACCCGTGAGTAGTCTAGTATTTCTAACATAAAATAAACAACAAATCAATAATTATTACTGCATCAAAACAAATTAATAAATAATAATAATTACATAAAATAAAAAAAATAAACTTAAATATATTTTATAAATTTACTGACGCATAAATTTATTTAAGAACGGATGTCGTAACTTTCTACGTAATAGTCTAAAGTGAAATATTGAGGTTTCGTAAGGAATATTTTCTTTGACTTTTTTGAGATTTCAATTTTTTTTCATAATTCTACAATCCACTTCCTTCTTTGAACACAAAAATATCTTATTTCCTTGTAATAAGTCTGCTGTTATTCAAACTTTCAAGTCAGCCTATGAGACAATTTAATTCAATAGCTTTATTGAATCAAATCTCTAATCTCAACTTTACAAGAAGGTGGTTTCTTTGCTATTAAAAGTTCCGTCAACACAGACAGCGATGAATATATGGCACTCATAACCTGTAAAACATTTACAAAATTATTATATTACTATTTACTATTTAAAATAGATTTGTAAATTATACACGCAGTTATAAATAATATTTTTACAACTTTAATAAAGTCAAATAGAATATATTGAACGAACTTACTCGAATAAAGAAGTTTTTTTTGACATAAAAGAATCCGCCAATGCTTACTCCAAATGGAGTTTTACCGTATCTTTTCATAAAGTTCAGCATCTTTTAAAGGAAAAAATGTTTAATAATATTAAATTTGTAGACCGATAGAAATGAATTTAAATGTATTTCGATTACCTTCATTTTGGTTTCTAACGGTAAATCAGCAGAACACAATTTATCGATTTCAATGAATTTTCCGTACAACTTGAAAAATTAAAATAATTATCATAAACAAATATTGTGAAATTGGTACATAAACTCTTATAAAATACATTGTAAGTGACAATCAGTTTCAATATTGTATTATATTACACTTATATTAAGAATATGCTTAATATATTCACTAAATTTAAATACAGCATTAACAATATAAGCAATACATTTTATTTTGTTTTACATGATTCTGATATAACACAAATTTCGAAGAAAAACTTTATTTTTGTTCTACGCAATTTGTTTTTATTTCCCACCATCGACCTATTTTTAAAAAACTTCTTTTGTATTCGCAGCTTGCTTCAATTATTCCCAATTAGATTTTGTATTTAATTTCAATTAGAATATAAATTTCTGGGAATGCCCCTTATTATCTTTATCAGTTTCATTATTTTAGCACGTAGATCTGTTCTTCCGAAATTTATTTACAGGAGAATTCGGATATATAAGTTAATATCAGGTAACCAAGTAAATAATGTGGTTTTCTAAAATGTGAATAAAAATGCTTGTATTTTTTGCTTGAAACGATTTTATTCATCAAAATAATTACCTTCATATTCAATTATACTTTCTTTATACGAAAGCAGTTTGAAAATGCCATTTTTAGCATTAACAAGTAAAACGGCGAAGCCATTTTTGGGACGAGATCATGTCTCGAAAAGCGCGAGAAACGCATGTACAAACGCACTCGTGCTTTTTGTAGGAACAGTCTCAATATTTCGTATTTACTTTTGACCCGGTTCTCGGTTCCCTGACTACCTACAAGTCTGGCATTTTATGTGCGCATGATTTGGGCGCCAAATACTCTGTGCCAAATTGCAACTCCTGACATGTACTCCTTCATACCTCTAATCTGTACAGCCGTTGACAACAGCGCGATTTTAGAAAGGAGACATAGTCTCGTCAAAAATTGAGTTTCTTCCTCTTTATAGCTATGTGATTTGTAAATTATTTTCTACGCGTATGATTAACCAAAGATTTTAAAACATGTGGTAATTCGACAGCGATAAGTCAAGATGGCCGGATGGCAGAGCGCTCAAGGTTGCAGCCTACTGCTCTGGGAGGTCCAGGATCGAATCCGGACGTGCCAAGGAATCCCCAGAAATTTTTCGGATGGAGGTGGTCTGTTCGGGTATATCGGATCCCGTTCCTCATCACCGGTTGTTCCACTGTAGGCCTGGTCTAACCTATAATGGGCCCTCTTAGTGCCCACAGTGCGGAAAGAGAAAAAAAAGAAAAAGTGATAAGTCAAGACAATAAGAAGGATTTGTTGACAATTCCCAACCCAATTGCATTGCTTTCTTCTTGTAATTTCTGTCATATTTGATCGAGCGTTCTCTTGTAAAATCAAAACTCTTCAACGATTTGCTAAAGTTTTAACTTTCATTTGGCATATAATGTTTGTACCTGCTCACTGTATTAATCTACTGTGAGAGTTTGAGCAACGTTCAAGTACTAGAGATGAACAATACGCTTCCAAACACACGAAACAGAAAGACCTTTTCGTGAATAAACTTATTTACAGAAATTACCAGTATTTTCATTCACATTTCAAAAATTCGTTATTATTCATTTGGTTATCTGATAGTTGTAATTTGTTCTTTAATTTAAAACTTTATTCCTTTAAAAAATAATTTCAAGGTTAAAAAAGTTTTTTGCGAACTCCTAACTTATNCTGTAGAATAACTTTTATAATATACTGTATAATTTTAAATATTTTGTTTTAAAAAATTAACAATGGTCATCTTTTAAAGCTACAATATAAACATTGAATTATTAAACAAAAGACAAGAAACGAACAGTAGCAAATTTTGTTTGTGATAAATTAAATCTGTGCCTTCTGTTTCACTTATGTTTTTTTTTAATTCGGCAATGATAAAACAAAATGATGATAAAATACAACGTCCCTATTTACTTTCGAACCATGGTGTATTTACATCGATTGTGTTCCGTCACGTGATTGAGTGACGTCACAACCGACCGAAAGTTAAAATTATGCTTGTCTAGTTTCTTGACGTCACCAAGTAGCGACATCTCGTGGTAAAAAAAGGAACTACTGATACGGAATCGTTCTGTAATTAGCCGCCAGTCAAAAAATGCGAGGAACGATGTGACGCCCCCTGGCAGTTGAGAATAACAGTACAAAATTCACATTTTTTAACATCGGCAACATTAGGTGTGTTATGATCAGTGCCGGCCCGAGGCAAGTTTTAGAATGGAGCGAGATCTTATTATGGCGACCCCTTTGGTTGCCCCTAATTTATACTCTTTAATTTTCTTTAACACTGAGGCGTCTCCTAAAACTTAGTGCCTGGAGCGGCTGCTCCGTTCGCCCTATGGTAGGGCCGGCTCTGGTTATAATGATCTGCTGTTATAACAAATGGCGCTATATACAATTTTAAACGTTGACGGGAAAGTTAAGCAACTCGTTGCTGGATTTTTTATTATTAAAATTTAACTGTTAAAAAATGTAAGACTAAGTAACGATTGTAAATACACTATAACAGACTGTTTCAAAATTATTCCAAATTCTGTTTTACTTTGAAAAATATTACAAGATTTTTTAATAAATTTAATGAACTCATTTTTAAAATGCATTTATCATATTGTGAAAAGCAACGTTTTCTCTAATTTTTTGTAGCTGAGCGGACTATGTACTTCTCTGAGCAAAAAATTTTTCTGAGAAGATACTGTACACAGACAATCTTATTTTCTTCCTTTAAAAACCAAAATGATTAATTATGAAGTAAAGATTAAAATTCAGTTCATTATTAAAAAAAACTTTTATTAATGTAAATTATTAAGTCACATAACAATCACAAAGAAATATTTCAATTTTGATGAATATTTTCTCGCCTATTTTTGTTTTTTTGAAATCCAATATTTGTAGACAGATTGAAGATTCACTTCCTCTCCAGAGGAAACATGCATACGAATTCTCATTAAATCAGATAAATGCTCCAATATAAGTCTATTTCTGATTTTGCACTTAATTCAATTCATAACACTAAATCCACGTTCACAGTCCACACTAGATGCTTGAAATGTTTCAATTATATCGATAAGAACTGCTAATTCTTTAAACTCATCATCATTACGTACATAATTTTCAGTCAATGGTGTGTCACAACTGTGACTGCCCCAGAATAAACTAATGTATGAATGTTTGAGACTAGAAATTATATGGATGTAATAACTGTAGTAACTGGTGTAGAAATTATATGGATGTAGTAGTAACTGGTGTTTACATAATTTACTATTTTTCCTATTACCTTTGACGTATTGATTTTTGGTATTCGTGGTCTTTGTGGGATCTGTACCTGTAAATTTAGTGAGTGTTTCCTGAAATATAAGTTAAAACCTTTTAACTAAATACATGTCTATATTATCAGTGGTAAATGAGGAAGTGTCTGTAGTATCATTAGTGGTAGCTGTGAGTGCACTATTATTAATGTTTGTTGCTGGATTATCCTAACGTGTTACATGATCTTCATTAATATTAAATGATTCTGTCTGCTGATGTATTTGATCAGCAACCTGTTGTTTGATAAGTTCGAGTGTTGTTTGATGGATAAGGTTGTTGAGAATAATTGTTCTCTTCTGATCAACAACCCTTTGCTCGGTGACAGTGAGGTGAGGATATTGTTGTGTGAATATATGGTGTAGTTGTTGTCTGTATGCTGTCATGTTTGTTTCGAGTTTTGTGATGGTGTAGTAAGTACAAATGATAGACTCGTTCATTTCTATTGTCAATTTCATCCGTTGGCATAGTTTTCCAGCCTTTGTGGTCTATGCATGCACTGCCACAGAAACCAAGGGTTAGATTGCTTCCTCACAACTGTTCAGGGCATTGCAGTAGCCAAGCTTGGCCGGCACTGCTTTTGCCACTGGTAACCAAGTGAGACTGTGGCCTATTTTTCGAACGTGAGCCTCTGCTAACCCACGAACCTTATTACTATCATCATTATTATTATTAACCCATCTCGATTATGTTATAAGATTAATTTTATTATTATAATAACCAAAATCCGATGTCGATACTTCATATTATTCGGCATTTGGCATCGCCATTTTTTATTTAGAAGTTACCTTACTTTATTTAAGAAATCAAAAAAACATCAACATTTTTATTTCTCACTACATACAGCAAAAGCACTTTTTTCACGACTTTTGAATTCGTACGGTTTCTTATCTGGAACTCAAATGGTGAAAGGACTATACCGCCTGACGTGCCATATTGACCTGGTCGGGTGAACTTCCCAAGTGAGTAGCGTTTGATAGCAACGTAATTAGTAATTGAAAACGTAATAGTAACGATAGCATTACCTACAGAAAGTAAAGAAATTCATACATTTTATTATTTTCTCCGATTTCTCTATATTAACAAGAGAGCTTTGACCGAACTGACAGACAAAAGACCAGACCATTAATTAGATAGGCCTAGTTCCCCTGGCATACATGATTGGAAACTAGGTCTATCTAGTTAAAATATATTTTCTATATTTTATCAAACATTTTGAGAATTTTCAGTTGAATGGGTTGTCTTTTAACCTGAGACCCACATATTGATTATATTACTAAACATACCGGCTTAATTTTCAGGACTTTGTTCAGGTGGCTAGAAAGGATTGGGGGCTATGTCCATCGTCCACGATTCTATATATATCCCCATAATTACCTATGCATGTGGCACATGGGGGTGGGCATCAATAATAACAAAGTGCATATAAAACGGAAATTTCTCTCTTCCCAAAGAAAGGGCTTATTAATCATAACTAAAGCGTATCGTACTGCATCTACTGTAAGTCTTTAAATTATCGCAAGAAAACCCCCAATTGGTTTAATAATCATACAAACTCAAAAGATACAACTGCTGAGACAGGGAAAGAATGTTCAGACAAGCTATGTTATGCTTGATAACGAAAAGATTGAAAGGCCTGATATACCAATGGGTACAAGATTAATAATGCAGTGGGCTGCAGCTTTGTTACCTATTCGGATTCTGTTTAAATCTATTATCAGATATCTCGTTTAGGAAATCACTGCAGTGTATTTCAAGCAGAACTTACTGCCATAAGAATGGAAATCATATGGATCAACTGCAATTATAACTGCCGTTCCGTACATATACACACCGATTCTATGTCGGCATATAATGCTGTTAAAAATACCGGGTTGCATCCTATTGTAGCTGATATCAATTATTTCATTAGTGTCTCTGATTGCACATTTGCAATCACTTGGATTCGTGCTCCTCAAGGAGAGTCAGGAAATGAAAGAGCAGGTACCCTAGCAAAACTAGCCACTGAGGATAATTTAAACGATAGTATACGATAAATATAGTAAGGAGACTGTTCTGCAGATGCTATGGAAAGACACCATAAACGACTGGCAAAATAGATGGAATTCTTACCATAATGGCCATACTTTTCAGTTCATTCCTAATATAAATTATTTTTATTACCTACAATGGTTCTCTGCAAACTTTTACACTACACAACTGCTCACTAACCATGGAAAGTTTGCAAGGTACTTATGCAGATTTACGAATAGGAAATTTCGCCTATGCCCTGCGTGTCAAGTTGAATATGGTGCTCTACATTACATTTACGATTGTGTAGCCCTGGAACAAAAAGACTGGAACTTATTCTCCAGGAACGAAATATTTCTGGCCTTGTGTTCCTTCTGACTATTTAAAGAGCGAAGATGACTATCAAGCATTCAATAGACTAGCAAAAAGATTCTATTGTTTTTCACGTATCACCATATACAATTGCTCTTTCTAGTTACGTCACCCAAACTTCTCCTTACTTTGTTTTCATACTTTATTTAGCCTATATATGTTTGTAATTTCATCCTTAATTTCATTTTATATAAAAATACTTATTCTAATTTGCTTAAAATATGTATAATTATCTATATGAGAATAATCGTCAACATTCCACTTTAAACATTACATTTTGTTTCTGTTTTATTTATGAAAATACTTATTTCAATGTAAATGTTATTTATTTGCGTTTATGATTAATTGTAGACGTAATGATTTGTTATTTATATGAAATTTTTTTTATTGTATCTCTGTATTTATACGCATGCTGTTTGAGTATTGTTTGAGCGGTCATAATCTTCTTCTTAAGCCTCATTTTGTTCTTATTATTATTACACCAATTCATTCATTTTCATTCTAATTTGGCTATCTGTATTCTTTATTTCGAAATCTGCTACCCACGAGGACTACAAAGGTATGGCATATATACCTGAAACTGTCATGAAACTGTTTATTCTAATACTTCTTTTTATCTACATATGTTTATAGATTGGTTATCTGTTAGTATGTTAATTGCGTGTACATTTTCTTTATGTACAGTACTGTACTTGTATTCCATACGTATATATCGGTGTGCTGATTCATTATAAGCTTATTATTTAAAGTTATCTATGTATTTAGGTTAGTTGATTTAGGAAATTGTAATATTATATTTAAGCAGTTGACACAATCTAATTATTATACTTCATTTTTCAATTATTGTTATTATGTTAACTTAACACTAAGATAAAAATAACCAGATTTCATAACAGAAGAGATGAATTTTGTGAATTTTGTGTTCTTGGATGAACTTATTATATACAAATATACAGAAATATTATTATTTATAAATATACAGAAGTTTGATTTTTGTAGAGAGTTTTTGTTTACACAACCTTAATGAAATTTGGAAAATAATATAAATACTTTTTGTTTTCTTAAATTGTGACGTTAACATTCATAATGTTAACCCGTGAGTAGTCTAGTATTTCTAACATAAAATAAACAACAAATCAATAATTATTACTGCATCAAAACAAATTAATAAATAATAATAATTACATAAAATAAAAAAAATAAACTTAAATATATTTTATAAATTTACTGACGCATAAATTTATTTAAGAACGGATGTCGTAACTTTCTACGTAATAGTCTAAAGTGAAATATTGAGGTTTCGTAAGGAATATTTTCTTTGACTTTTTTGAGATTTCAATTTTTTTTCATAATTCTACAATCCACTTCCTTCTTTGAACACAAAAATATCTTATTTCCTTGTAATAAGTCTGCTGTTATTCAAACTTTCAAGTCAGCCTATGAGACAATTTAATTCAATAGCTTTATTGAATCAAATCTCTAATCTCAACTTTACAAGAAGGTGGTTTCTTTGCTATTAAAAGTTCCGTCAACACAGACAGCGATGAATATATGGCACTCATAACCTGTAAAACATTTACAAAATTATTATATTACTATTTACTATTTAAAATAGATTTGTAAATTATACACGCAGTTATAAATAATATTTTTACAACTTTAATAAAGTCAAATAGAATATATTGAACGAACTTACTCGAATAAAGAAGTTTTTTTTGACATAAAAGAATCCGCCAATGCTTACTCCAAATGGAGTTTTACCGTATCTTTTCATAAAGTTCAGCATCTTTTAAAGGAAAAAATGTTTAATAATATTAAATTTGTAGACCGATAGAAATGAATTTAAATGTATTTCGATTACCTTCATTTTGGTTTCTAACGGTAAATCAGCAGAACACAATTTATCGATTTCAATGAATTTTCCGTACAACTTGAAAAATTAAAATAATTATCATAAACAAATATTGTGAAATTGGTACATAAACTCTTATAAAATACATTGTAAGTGACAATCAGTTTCAATATTGTATTATATTACACTTATATTAAGAATATGCTTAATATATTCACTAAATTTAAATACAGCATTAACAATATAAGCAATACATTTTATTTTGTTTTACATGATTCTGATATAACACAAATTTCGAAGAAAAACTTTATTTTTGTTCTACGCAATTTGTTTTTATTTCCCACCATCGACCTATTTTTAAAAAACTTCTTTTGTATTCGCAGCTTGCTTCAATTATTCCCAATTAGATTTTGTATTTAATTTCAATTAGAATATAAATTTCTGGGAATGCCCCTTATTATCTTTATCAGTTTCATTATTTTAGCACGTAGATCTGTTCTTCCGAAATTTATTTACAGGAGAATTCGGATATATAAGTTAATATCAGGTAACCAAGTAAATAATGTGGTTTTCTAAAATGTGAATAAAAATGCTTGTATTTTTTGCTTGAAACGATTTTATTCATCAAAATAATTACCTTCATATTCAATTATACTTTCTTTATACGAAAGCAGTTTGAAAATGCCATTTTTAGCATTAACAAGTAAAACGGCGAAGCCATTTTTGGGACGAGATCATGTCTCGAAAAGCGCGAGAAACGCATGTACAAACGCACTCGTGCTTTTTGTAGGAACAGTCTCAATATTTCGTATTTACTTTTGACCCGGTTCTCGGTTCCCTGACTACCTACAAGTCTGGCATTTTATGTGCGCATGATTTGGGCGCCAAATACTCTGTGCCAAATTGCAACTCCTGACATGTACTCCTTCATACCTCTAATCTGTACAGCCGTTGACAACAGCGCGATTTTAGAAAGGAGACATAGTCTCGTCAAAAATTGAGTTTCTTCCTCTTTATAGCTATGTGATTTGTAAATTATTTTCTACGCGTATGATTAACCAAAGATTTTAAAACATGTGGTAATTCGACAGCGATAAGTCAAGATGGCCGGATGGCAGAGCGCTCAAGGTTGCAGCCTACTGCTCTGGGAGGTCCAGGATCGAATCCGGACGTGCCAAGGAATCCCCAGAAATTTTTCGGATGGAGGTGGTCTGTTCGGGTATATCGGATCCCGTTCCTCATCACCGGTTGTTCCACTGTAGGCCTGGTCTAACCTATAATGGGCCCTCTTAGTGCCCACAGTGCGGAAAGAGAAAAAAAAGAAAAAGTGATAAGTCAAGACAATAAGAAGGATTTGTTGACAATTCCCAACCCAATTGCATTGCTTTCTTCTTGTAATTTCTGTCATATTTGATCGAGCGTTCTCTTGTAAAATCAAAACTCTTCAACGATTTGCTAAAGTTTTAACTTTCATTTGGCATATAATGTTTGTACCTGCTCACTGTATTAATCTACTGTGAGAGTTTGAGCAACGTTCAAGTACTAGAGATGAACAATACGCTTCCAAACACACGAAACAGAAAGACCTTTTCGTGAATAAACTTATTTACAGAAATTACCAGTATTTTCATTCACATTTCAAAAATTCGTTATTATTCATTTGGTTATCTGATAGTTGTAATTTGTTCTTTAATTTAAAACTTTATTCCTTTAAAAAATAATTTCAAGGTTAAAAAAGTTTTTTGCGAACTCCTAACTTATACCTTAATTTTACATTATTGACATTCTGTTTATTTACGATATTATTACATGATATATAATATTATATTTGATTTTTGTTTTATTTTATATTTATATATTGCTAAATTCCCATCTTTTGATATTTTTTGTATTTAAATTTATATATTCTATTTTAGAACACCGTTGTTCTAATTTTTTACATTTAACCTGAGGATGGCCTATTGAATAGGCTGAAAACGTTACTTTAGTTTTAAATAAATTATCTCAGCAACTTATCGTGTATTTTGGTAGTCTATTAATTATTTGCTGAGTAAGTTTTGTTAATAGCTTTAGATAATGATTCCACAGATATTTGAAAGAGGTTTGTATATCACAGTCTTCATTTGTGATAAATTGTTAATTTTGTAGATACGTATTGGAGAAACTTACGTATAAAACACATATTGCACTTGCACATTTTCTCATTACAGAAAATTGGTTACTTCTTAATTAAGTATGTTTGAAATATCTTTTCTTTTCAGTCGTTTAGCACGTTAACCGATGGCGAATTTCTGGCTCATGAGGGCTTCAAAATAAAAAAAATTATTTAATTATCATTTTTCATAATAAAAATAACTAATAATTTAGCAATATTCCATAAATTAAATTGAGAAATGAATAACACCAGCTATGACATGTTTTGTGGATGGCAACACAAGCGGTCATATTTCGAACCATATGCACTAACTGTTCAGAAGACAACGGTGCAAGGCCGTGTTCAGTAAGGTAGAAACACCTAAGTTAGAATTCTGAGTGACTTAGTGGGCGGAGCTAAGAATGTTCTGAGTATCATTCTTAGACAATTGGACAAAATGGCGGACGAAGTTAAAATTATGACCGCAACGATTGTCGCAAACGAACTGGTCGAAAAGGATGAAGTAACCAATACAATTATTCAAATGGAAGTTGCGTCAGATCGTGATGAAATTAATGAAGCAATCATTAATTGTAATCAACGAAATGGACCGTTATTTTCCGTTAAAGTGTATTCGGAATCTGTTATACTCATGTATGATAATTTTACATTTAGAAGTCATTTTAGAATGAAAGAATAACTTTGTGATTGTTATAATAAAATATGTTTAGTCCAACAGGAGCAGCCATCTTGCAAATCGTATCACAAGACAAAAACAACGACACTACTAGAAGTTAGCATAGATAAAAGAAGCTGACTGAACTCAAGGTCCTAGAATATATTCTAGGTCCTTGGTCTGAACTAGCTAGAATTCTAGCGGTGGGAAGAGTCCAGCAGTAGTCAGGAACGAGTTCACCATTGCATCATGTTTGATGGAATAAAACTTTTAACAGAATAAAGCGTCCCAATAGTCATACTGATACTGTTTGACAGAAAATAACGGTGTAACTCAATTTTGTGTTTGGTGTTTTAATTAGTGTAGAAGTATAGTACCGGTACATTTGTTTTGCTATTAAGTATGTATATGTAAAAACTTAATAACATTAGAATAACGTTAGAAAAACATTTATGTAGTCAATCTGTAAGTTCCTCAAGAGTAATATTTAAACTCCGTGTATAAATATATAGTTACCAGTACCACAGATCAAGGAACCTCACTTTTTTGAACCACCTGTATAGTATCTACCAGAGTAAAAATCGTGCGCGTAGAATTTACACTGTAGCATGTAGGGATAGTGAAAATATTTAGAGGGCCTCGAAATTCAATTGCGCCTGGGTCATCTCAAATGCTAAATCTGCCAGCGCGTTAACCCACTTATAAATTAAAATAACTTATTAGTTTATTGTTCATAAATAAGTTATGAATATGATTAAAATTTCTGTTTAATTAATGAAAAAATAAACTTTATTTTTTTAAAAAGTGTTTAAAAATATTTACTTAATAACACGCAATAGGTTAAAATTAAACTTACCAAAGTTGTAAAACGAGACAGTTGAAAAGAAAGAATAATAGTTCCGACAAGCATAGTTATCAAAATAATAAACGCAAACAAACGCATTACATCATCAAGTCCAAAGAAAAGAAATGCGCAGAAGAAAAAACTTGACTGATATATTGCGCAACAATATACAGCAGGAGTGTATATTTCGCAAACTAACTTTATTTCTTGTAGATAAGTCCATAAATTCCAATGAGTTTCAATCAAGGTTTCGATTTTATTCTTCAGAAAACTTTCGTCTTTTTTCAATTCATCGATTGCATCAGATAAATTCTTGAATCTCTTTGACACCACGACGGCCCATGCACCTATAACAAGAACACAACAATCTAATTGTCCAATTCCGTAAATGCACATTAATGTGATATTCAGATTACAGAATGCCAGTTCAAACTCAGAATTAGTTATCTCCTTTAAGGTAGGATACAGAAATAAGTCAATTGCAATAACAAATGGAAATATTGTAAAAAAGAAAAGTGTAAGTACAGCTATAAAAATTATTTGAATATCATCAGCTATTTTTTCTTCTTCTTCGTATCCGCTGTTGTTTCTAGGAATGTAAAGTCTCTTCCTTTTAAAAAAACTGAATTGAAAAGCTAGAAAAATACCAAATGTAGCTAAAATAAATTTTAAGAGAATTTTATTATTAGGGAACATTCGGATCCATCCGACACAAACCAAATTGTCTGTTACTTCTTGAATACAAAGTATTATGTTAGTCCACATAAATATCTCTATAGCTGTTTGGTACAAAGGATATAACTTTGACAGATATTTCCATGTTTTGACAGGCTTCTTACAATCGCAATACATTATTTTAATTCCAAATATTTCTAACGACGAGAGGACTGGTCGTAGAAAGCAAACAATGCACAAACATCGTTTCGTGTCGGTTGAATACATGTTTTATCCACCGAATGACCTAATGTAAATGCGAAACATGTTAGATCAGGATGTAATTTCTATTCCACGATTATAATGATACATGTTTCGTTACGTAAAGTAAATTCAGCTTCTCTTATAAAAGAAGAGATTTTTGAATATGACGCAAACGATCGATTTGAGTTGTGTATTGTCATCACGTGATGTAAGTGCATTGGTGGCCTTCACTAGTAAATATTTTATGTTACTGCATTAAAGAATCTTATTTCGTGTCTAAGATATTAAGATTGTAAAAATAATAATAATAATTGTCTCATTTAGTATTTTGCGTTTAAAAAGTTTATACGGTTNCAACTGCTCACTAACCATGGAAAGTTTGCAAGGTACTTATGCAGATTTACGAATAGGAAATTTCGCCTATGCCCTGCGTGTCAAGTTGAATATGGTGCTCTACATTACATTTACGATTGTGTAGCCCTGGAACAAAAAGACTGGAACTTATTCTCCAGGAACGAAATATTTCTGGCCTTGTGTTCCTTCTGACTATTTAAAGAGCGAAGATGACTATCAAGCATTCAATAGACTAGCAAAAAGATTCTATTGTTTTTCACGTATCACCATATACAATTGCTCTTTCGTGTTACGTCACCCAAACTTCTCCTTACTTTGTTTTCATACTTTATTTAGCCTATATATGTTTGTAATTTCATCCTTAATTTCATTTTATATAAAAATACTTATTCTAATTTGCTTAAAATATGTATAATTATCTATATGAGAATAATCGTCAACATTCCACTTTAAACATTACATTTTGTTTCTGTTTTATTTATGAAAATACTTATTTTAATGTAAATATTATTCATTTGCGTTTATGATTAATTGTAGACGTAATGATTTGTTATTTATATGAAATTGTTTATTGTATCTACGTATTTATACGCATGCTGTTTGAGTATTATTTGAGCAGACATACTCTTCTTCTTAAACCTCATTTTGTTCTTATTATTATTACACCAATTCATGCATTCTCATTCTAATTTGGCTATCTGTATTCTTTATTTCGAAATCTGCTACCCACAAGGACTACAAAGGTATGGCATATATACCTGAAACTGTCATGAAACTGTTTATTCTAATACTTCTTTTTATCTACATATGTTTATAGATTGGTTATCTGTTAGTATGTTAATTGCGTGTACATTTTCTTTATGTACAGTACTGTACTTGTATTCCATACGTATATATCGGTGTGCTGATTCATTATAAGCTTATTATTTAAAGTTATCTATGTATTTAGGTTAGTTGATTTAGGAAATTGTAATATTATATTTAAGCAGTTGACACAATCTAATTATTATACTTCATTTTTCAATTATTGTTATTATGTTAACTTAACACTAAGATAAAAATAACCAGATTTCATAACAGAAGAGATGAATTTTGTGAATTTTGTGTTCTTGGATGAACTTATTATATACAAATATACAGAAATATTATTATTTATAAATATACAGAAGTTTGATTTTTGTAGAGAGTTTTTGTTTACACAACCTTAATGAAATTTGGAAAATAATATAAATACTTTTTGTTTTCTTAAATTGTGACGTTAACATTCATAATGTTAACCCGTGAGTAGTCTAGTATTTCTAACATAAAATAAACAACAAATCAATAATTATTACTGCATCAAAACAAATTAATAAATAATAATAATTACATAAAATAAAAAAAATAAACTTAAATATATTTTATAAATTTACTGACGCATAAATTTATTTAAGAACGGATGTCGTAACTTTCTACGTAATAGTCTAAAGTGAAATATTGAGGTTTCGTAAGGAATATTTTCTTTGACTTTTTTGAGATTTCAATTTTTTTTCATAATTCTACAATCCACTTCCTTCTTTGAACACAAAAATATCTTATTTCCTTGTAATAAGTCTGCTGTTATTCAAACTTTCAAGTCAGCCTATGAGACAATTTAATTCAATAGCTTTATTGAATCAAATCTCTAATCTCAACTTTACAAGAAGGTGGTTTCTTTGCTATTAAAAGTTCCGTCAACACAGACAGCGATGAATATATGGCACTCATAACCTGTAAAACATTTACAAAATTATTATATTACTATTTACTATTTAAAATAGATTTGTAAATTATACACGCAGTTATAAATAATATTTTTACAACTTTAATAAAGTCAAATAGAATATATTGAACGAACTTACTCGAATAAAGAAGTTTTTTTTGACATAAAAGAATCCGCCAATGCTTACTCCAAATGGAGTTTTACCGTATCTTTTCATAAAGTTCAGCATCTTTTAAAGGAAAAAATGTTTAATAATATTAAATTTGTAGACCGATAGAAATGAATTTAAATGTATTTCGATTACCTTCATTTTGGTTTCTAACGGTAAATCAGCAGAACACAATTTATCGATTTCAATGAATTTTCCGTACAACTTGAAAAATTAAAATAATTATCATAAACAAATATTGTGAAATTGGTACATAAACTCTTATAAAATACATTGTAAGTGACAATCAGTTTCAATATTGTATTATATTACACTTATATTAAGAATATGCTTAATATATTCACTAAATTTAAATACAGCATTAACAATATAAGCAATACATTTTATTTTGTTTTACATGATTCTGATATAACACAAATTTCGAAGAAAAACTTTATTTTTGTTCTACGCAATTTGTTTTTATTTCCCACCATCGACCTATTTTTAAAAAACTTCTTTTGTATTCGCAGCTTGCTTCAATTATTCCCAATTAGATTTTGTATTTAATTTCAATTAGAATATAAATTTCTGGGAATGCCCCTTATTATCTTTATCAGTTTCATTATTTTAGCACGTAGATCTGTTCTTCCGAAATTTATTTACAGGAGAATTCGGATATATAAGTTAATATCAGGTAACCAAGTAAATAATGTGGTTTTCTAAAATGTGAATAAAAATGCTTGTATTTTTTGCTTGAAACGATTTTATTCATCAAAATAATTACCTTCATATTCAATTATACTTTCTTTATACGAAAGCAGTTTGAAAATGCCATTTTTAGCATTAACAAGTAAAACGGCGAAGCCATTTTTGGGACGAGATCATGTCTCGAAAAGCGCGAGAAACGCATGTACAAACGCACTCGTGCTTTTTGTAGGAACAGTCTCAATATTTCGTATTTACTTTTGACCCGGTTCTCGGTTCCCTGACTACCTACAAGTCTGGCATTTTATGTGCGCATGATTTGGGCGCCAAATACTCTGTGCCAAATTGCAACTCCTGACATGTACTCCTTCATACCTCTAATCTGTACAGCCGTTGACAACAGCGCGATTTTAGAAAGGAGACATAGTCTCGTCAAAAATTGAGTTTCTTCCTCTTTATAGCTATGTGATTTGTAAATTATTTTCTACGCGTATGATTAACCAAAGATTTTAAAACATGTGGTAATTCGACAGCGATAAGTCAAGATGGCCGGATGGCAGAGCGCTCAAGGTTGCAGCCTACTGCTCTGGGAGGTCCAGGATCGAATCCGGACGTGCCAAGGAATCCCCAGAAATTTTTCGGATGGAGGTGGTCTGTTCGGGTATATCGGATCCCGTTCCTCATCACCGGTTGTTCCACTGTAGGCCTGGTCTAACCTATAATGGGCCCTCTTAGTGCCCACAGTGCGGAAAGAGAAAAAAAAGAAAAAGTGATAAGTCAAGACAATAAGAAGGATTTGTTGACAATTCCCAACCCAATTGCATTGCTTTCTTCTTGTAATTTCTGTCATATTTGATCGAGCGTTCTCTTGTAAAATCAAAACTCTTCAACGATTTGCTAAAGTTTTAACTTTCATTTGGCATATAATGTTTGTACCTGCTCACTGTATTAATCTACTGTGAGAGTTTGAGCAACGTTCAAGTACTAGAGATGAACAATACGCTTCCAAACACACGAAACAGAAAGACCTTTTCGTGAATAAACTTATTTACAGAAATTACCAGTATTTTCATTCACATTTCAAAAATTCGTTATTATTCATTTGGTTATCTGATAGTTGTAATTTGTTCTTTAATTTAAAACTTTATTCCTTTAAAAAATAATTTCAAGGTTAAAAAAGTTTTTTGCGAACTCCTAACTTATACCTTAATTTTACATTATTGACATTCTGTTTATTTACGATATTATTACATGATATATAATATTATATTTGATTTTTGTTTTATTTTATATTTATATATTGCTAAATTCCCATCTTTTGATATTTTTTGTATTTAAATTTATATATTCTATTTTAGAACACCGTTGTTCTAATTTTTTACATTTAACCTGAGGATGGCCTATTGAATAGGCTGAAAACGTTACTTTAGTTTTAAATAAATTATCTCAGCAACTTATCGTGTATTTTGGTAGTCTATTAATTATTTGCTGAGTAAGTTTTGTTAATAGCTTTAGATAATGATTCCACAGATATTTGAAAGAGGTTTGTATATCACAGTCTTCATTTGTGATAAATTGTTAATTTTGTAGATACGTATTGGAGAAACTTACGTATAAAACACATATTGCACTTGCACATTTTCTCATTACAGAAAATTGGTTACTTCTTAATTAAGTATGTTTGAAATATCTTTTCTTTTCAGTCGTTTAGCACGTTAACCGATGGCGAATTTCTGGCTCATGAGGGCTTTCAAATAAAAAAAATTATTTAATTATCATTTTTCATAATAAAAATAACTAATAATTTAGCAATATTCCATAAATTAAATTGAGAAATGAATAACACCAGCTATGACATGTTTTGTGGAAGTCAACACAAGCGGTCATATTTCGAACCATATTCACTAACTGTTCAGAAGACAACGGTGTGCAGGGCCGTGTTCAGTAAGGTAGAAACACCTAAGTTAGAATTCTGAGTGACTTAGTGGGCGGAGCTAAGAATGTTCTGAGTATCATTCTTAGACAATTGGACAAAATGGCGGACGAAGTTAAAATTATGACCGCAACGATTGTCGCAAACGAACTGGTCGAAAAGGATGAAGTAACCAATACAATTATTCAAATGGAAGTTGCGTCAGATCGTGATGAAATTAATGAAGCAATCATTAATTGTAATCAACGAAATGGACCGTTATTTTCCGTTAAAGTGTATTCGGAATCTGTTATACTCATGTATGATAATTTTACATTTAGAAGTCATTTTAGAATGAAAGAATAACTTTGTGATTGTTATAATAAAATATGTTTAGTCCAACAGGAGCAGCCATCTTGCAAATCGTATCACAAGACAAAAACAACGACACTACTAGAAGTTAGCATAGATAAAAGAAGCTGACTGAACTCAAGGTCCTAGAATATATTCTAGGTCCTTGGTCTGAACTAGCTAGAATTCTAGCGGTGGGAAGAGTCCAGCAGTAGTCAGGAACGAGTTCACCATTGCATCATGTTTGATGGAATAAAACTTTTAACAGAATAAAGCGTCCCAATAGTCATACTGATACTTTTTGACAGAAAATAACGGTGTAACTCAATTTTGTGTTTGGTGTTTTAATTAGTGTAGAAGTATAGTACCGGTACATTTGTTTTGCTATTAAGTATGTATATGTAAAAACTTAATAACATTAGAATAACGTTAGAAAAACATTTATGTAGTCAATCTGTAAGTTCCTCAAGAGTAATATTTAAACTCCGTGTATAAATATATAGTTACCAGTACCACAGATCAAGGAACCTCACTTTTTTGAACCACCTGTATAGTATCTACCAGAGTAAAAATCGTGCGCGTAGAATTTACACTGTAGCATGTAGGGATAGTGAAAATATTTAGAGGGCCTCGAAATTCAATTGCGCCTGGGTCATCTCAAATGCTAAATCTGCCAGCGCGTTAACCCACTTATAAATTAAAATAACTTATTAGTTTATTGTTCATAAATAAGTTATGAATATGATTAAAATTTCTGTTTAATTAATGAAAAAATAAACTTTATTTTTTTAAAAAGTGTTTAAAAATATTTACTTAATAACACGCAATAGGTTAAAATTAAACTTACCAAAGTTGTAAAACGAGACAGTTGAAAAGAAAGAATAATAGTTCCGACAAGCATAGTTATCAAAATAATAAACGCAAACAAACGCATTACATCATCAAGTCCAAAGAAAAGAAATGCGCAGAAGAAAAAACTTGACTGATATATTGCGCAACAATATACAGCAGGAGTGTATATTTCGCAAACTAACTTTATTTCTTGTAGATAAGTCCATAAATTCCAATGAGTTTCAATCAAGGTTTCGATTTTATTCTTCAGAAAACTTTCGTCTTTTTTCAATTCATCGATTGCATCAGATAAATTCTTGAATCTCTTTGACACCATGACGGCCCATGCACCTATAACAAGAACACAACAATCTAATTGTCCAATTCCGTAAATGCACATTAATATGATATTCAGATTACAGAATGCCAGTTCAAACTCAGAATTAGTTATCTCCTTTAAGGTAGGATACAGAAATAAGTCAATTGCAATAACAAATGGAAATATTGTAAAAAAGAAAAGTGTAAGTACAGCTATAAAAATTATTTGAATATCATCAGCTATTTTTTCTTCTTCTTCGTATCCGCTGTTGTTTCTAGGAATGTAAAGTCTCTTCCTTTTAAAAAAACTGAATTGAAAAGCTAGAAAAATACCAAATGTAACTAAAATAAATTTTAAGAGAATTTTATTATTAGGGAACATTCGGATCCATCCGACACAAACCAAATTGTCTGTTACTTCTTGAATACAAAGTATTATGTTAGTCCACATAAATATCTCTATAGCTGTTTGGTACAAAGGATATAACTTTGACAGATATTTCCATGTTTTGACAGGCTTCTTACAATCGCAATACATTATTTTAATTCCAAATATTTCTAACGACGAGAGGACTGGTCGTAGAAAGCAAACAATGCACAAACATCGTTTCGTGTCGGTTGAATACATGTTTTATCCACCGAATGACCTAATGTAAATGCGAAACATGTTAGATCAGGATGTAATTTCTATTCCACGATTATAATGATACATGTTTCGTTACGTAAAGTAAATTCAGCTTCTCTTATAAAAGAAGAGATTTTTGAATATGACGCAAACGATCGATTTGAGTTGTGTATTGTCATCACGTGATGTAAGTGCATTGGTGGCCTTCACTAGTAAATATTTTATGTTACTGCATTAAAGAATCTTATTTCGTGTCTAAGATATTAAGATTGTAAAAATAATAATAATAATTGTCTCATTTAGTATTTTGCGTTTAAAAAGTTTATACGGTTGGATAAATTAAAGGAAAATAATTTAATATTTTAATAATTCAGTTTAGTTTATTAGAAATTTTATCTTTTTCGGACATATTTAATTTATTATATAATAAGACTTTAATCAAAATATTCGTCTTTATAATTAATTTAATTTATTTATAGCACAATTCATCACAAAGTGATTTCGCCATGTTTTAAGTAAATATTTGTTTTAATGTCGCATTTCTGAACCAAATGTAGATTTTCTTAAAGAAAATTTGCATTTGGTTTATTTTAGGCCCTATAAGAGAAAAGAGAAAATATTTATGATTCGATATTACGTAAACGATGGACTACATTTTTCTATTGTCGTCACGTGAGAGAAAATGCATCGGTGGCCTTCAATAGCAAAAGAGTAAATCTATAAGATCAATATCTTAAAAGCATCTAACTTCAATTTCATTATTTAATTATTATAATCTAAAATTTTAAAATATTTTTTATTTAAAATCTTTCCGTTTACAACATAGTCCATTTAAGTGAAATTTCGTAAAAATTTCATAAATTAAATAATTTAATATTTGAAATTAAGTTTTGTTAAAAATTTTATATATTTTTTAGAAACACTTATTTGACTTATGTAATAAGACTTTAGTCAAAAGTTCCTTCTTTATAATTAATTTTAACGGATTTATAACACTCCAGTATGGACTGATTTAGTGATGTCTAGTTTTAATTAAATGTTCGTCTGATTACCGTATTTTCGATAGAGATTGAATCTGCGTTTTACAAACATTAATAATGGATACATGCATAACTTTTTTAAAATAAATTAATTTTCATCTGTGTGAATTGCTTTTTCTTTTCAATTCTTTCTTTCAAATAGTTTTTTCAAGCTCATCATTATTTACATCACGGCTTTTGATGGAATGCTAAAGGATAATTTCTCACTGTCAACCACGAAATTCTCTAAGAATTTAATCCAAATAAAAAACCAATTTCTCCTCACAATGCAGCAAGTGTTCTTCAGAAAATGTTTTCAATTGCCTTTTTAATATTTTTTGATGTAAAATTGTCAGTAATAGAAAACGTTTTAATAGAATAATGTTCTTTAATTAAAATGTATTCCAATTAAAAAATCAAGCAATTAAATTAATAAGACGTAAGGCCTTATTAATTATGTACGTTTTCTTCAATGGACTATAAGAATCTTTATTCGGTTTTCAATGCCGGAATAATTTAGGAGATGGATATTGTCTGAGACTTGGACTGAGGATAAGGCACTTCGCCTTTCGTAGTTCTGTGCTCAAGACTATTTGGAATGAAGCTGTTATCGCCTTTATATAGATTCAGATCAGTGGAATGCAAAATTTAAAAGTGATCAATGTTGTGCTGAATTCAATTAAAATTAATTATAAATTCGGGCACTTTCATAAAAGTTTTATTATATAATAAGATAAGTGTTTCATGAAGAGAATGTAAAATTTGGAGTAATCAAAAATCGTAAGGTCGTAAATTTTGGGAAACAAAAAAGAAGACTGGAAAGCAACCGACAGTAGCTATTTGTAAGTATTATAAAGGTAAGTGTATAATGTGCGTGCCACTAAAACTCAAAAAGGTAGCCCTCTATTCCCCATCCATGAAGAAGGTTCCCGTTTTTACCTGAAGGGCGTGCTGTTGAAAATATAAGGGCTGGAAGTTTTGCCCTCTACAAATTTCTAACAGTCCAGAACATTCGAGAGTATTCGAGAGCATTCCACAACATTCCGGAATGTTCCGGAACGTTCGGAAACATCCCGGAACATCCCAGATCATTGTGAAACATTGTAGAACACTCTCGAATGTTGTGGAATGTTCTGGAACATTGTGGACCATTCGAAGCCTTTTTTGTATGGGTGGGACTAGTCATTGGTGGGGGTATATAAAGCAAGATCCGTCGTGGGTTCGAATGTAAGTTTCTTATCAGTGACGAAGGGAAGACCCGAAAAATAAGTGAAAATTCCAAAGTAGTGCAGTGAATGAATAAAAACAAACAGTTAAGTGTTTGTAGTCAAACTGATACAGTGACTGAATACAAATAGAAAATAAAGCGTGAAAACTGTGTAAAGTGTACTTAGTGTATTTGTTAATAAAAAGTTGATTTGATATATATTTTATACAATGCCCAAACTAAAAAGAGGAGGAGTTCTTGCCAGTTCTGAATTTTCTTTTGAATATTAAAGTTGATATCTTCGACAATATTATTTTTAGTTGCCAAAATTGCCCTTTGAAATAGCCACTACAAATTGGTATAGTTGTGAATAATGTTTGGATAAATTTGGTCGGTGAGTTCGTTTTCAGGAGTGGTTATGTTGCAAAAATCACTGTTGAGTTCAATGAGGCCGGTCGTCTGGTCAGTGGGATATGTGCCTTCACTTATTTGTAAAAGTTTTTGAGCAAAACGTTTATAAACTAGTATTGTAAATAGTTAGAATATGTTTTCAATAAAATTTTTTACCTATTATATTTTAATATATATATATANAATGCAAAAATTAATGAGGCGGAGTGAGGTAAAATTTAAAATATATATGTATTTAAATTAAATTACAAAATTATATATATATATAATTTTTTTTTAAAATAATGATTACTCACTTAGTAATATTTCCGAAAATGTTTTATCTGGAAAATGTTTACTAATGCGATCGAATGATTTTTGTATATTTTCCCAATTAAGTTCTTGTTTGAACATTTTCACTGGGATATATTAAATATCATTGTCATGTACCGTCCAATCTTCTAAATAATCTAAGCAGTTACTAAAGAACTTTTTGACGTAGTTCATGAAATTTGCGCGATTTATTGCACCTTGTTTTTCTAACTGACCTAAACAATTACGGATGGTTAACGGAAGAAAATTATTTTCTAAACGCTTTTGACACTGAAATTTTAACTACTTGTTAAGTAAAAATAAGTTAAAACCGGTTACTTTGAACTTGATTATGTGTAGTTTTGGGAAAGAAGTGGAAAAACAAATTTTTATGACAACCGATACATAAATCGTAAATTTAAGGAATATAAATTCTAGAGGTTTTTTTTTTGTAACTTGTGCGTCTCATTCAATAAATTTAGTTGTAAATGAAGCTGTCAAAGTAACAGTGAATTTTTTAACATTGTACAAGAATTGTACACGTCTTTTCTACATTACCTTATTATCTTATAGATGGGACATACCAAATCGTAATATCACTAGTTTAACATTTACATCCTTAAGTAATACAAGATGGGAGAGCAGAATAAATATATCAAATATTTTAATAGATTTTTTAAAACTCTTGTCAAGTATACAGAATTATCTTAAAAACATACCAACCAACAGGAGTTTACTGGTAAGTTATAAATCTACTCGCGATTCACATAATGGGTCGAGGGCGGCCAAAGCGTTTTGGTGTTTAGGTTCCACCAGCTAAACCGGGTGAAGTTGGTGCTCTGTAAAGCGCATGCACAAATGCCTATAACTGGCTGCTTTACACTGTTCAAATATTTTCGCCCTGGAAGCTGTCCCGTATTCGACAATATAGAGCTTCCGTTGATAATATGCGTATACAAATTTTTATTCAAATATACAATAGCAATCTTATCGTTTTTCTTACATGTTGTATGGAAATTTGTAATAAGATACATAACGCGTTTATAATAAAATATTAATTTTAATTAATCCAAAATTCGTTAATTAAAATATGAAAATAATAGCGCAATATGTATTTATTTTTTAGAAAATACAAGGGAAGCTTCCACCGCTTCCAATGACGGCACGCCACAGCAGAAAATAGTAAGTTAGAGTCCACATATGATATCTCTATAGCAGTTTGGTACGAAAAATATAACTTCGACAGGTATTTCCAGTTTTCGGCAGACTTCTTACAATTGCAGTAAACAATTTTAACTCCAAATATCTGTAATGACGTGAAGACTGGTCGTAGAAAACACAAAATGCACAAACTGCGCTTCCAGTAACCTAAATACATTTTTTATTTTTAGCTACAGAAAGACGAAATGTAAATACTAAGAATTTTAGATCTGATCAGTTTTGCGGACCTATTAAACATATTTCTGTAAAGTAACCAAATGCGGGTTTTCTTCAAATAGAAAACAATTTTTACTACGATATTACGCAAACACTTAATTTGCCTTATTGCATTCAGGTTTTTCTATTCGCCGATGCAATTTCATCTTTTTGTTAGTGAATGTATTATTCTGATGCTTTAAAATCATGTTTATTTACTTTTTAAGATTTAAATATTCTGATATAAGTAAGTATTCTAATTATTGTTTATCTGCTGGAACCTTGGGTAATTTAAAAGAAAATCAGATGCTTTTAAGAGATTGTTATTGTGCATTTCCTATTTTACTATTGATAGCCACAAATGAGGTTTGGACACGTAACTGCGATACAAACAGAAATCAATCGTTTGTATAATATCCTATTCGAAAATATTTTATCTTTTAAGAAATTCTGAATTTGTTTATTTTAGGGCTGCGGATATTTACAATGAATTAGTGAATTAACAGTTAAATATTTTAATTGAAATGAAGTTAATTTATAAACTTTGCAATTTTTACATATTAAATTTGATTGCTCAAACTACCACTCTGTGGCCATACCCAGCGCACGCAAACATATTTGTTAATCACTCATAACATTTTTTTAAAACTCTTTCTGCCCTGTGGTCACTGAGGGGCCTCTTTTAGTAAGACCATTATCGGTTCGGTCTAGTCGACAATAAAGTGGCTAAGTTGTCACTTTATTGCCCAAACGATTGCCCATAATTTATAACTTTAAACACTACATACAGTTTATATATAAAATATGTATATACTTACATATATAGGTGTAAGTGTGTGCTCACATATATATGTATCAATTAACCCGTAAGTAGACTAAAATTTTTAGTAGGCCCTATACAATAACAAGAAATTAATAATTATTATCACATCAGAACATATTAATAAAAGGTGATAATAACATAAAATAAAAAACTAAACTTAGATATATTTTATAAATTTACTGGCGCATAAATTTATTGTCGAATGGAAATCGTAACTTTTTACAAAATAGTCGACAGTCAAATCTTGAAGTTTCTAAGAAATATTTGCTTTGATTTTTTTCAGATTCCAAATTTTTCTGATAAATCGACAATCGATTTCCTTTTTCTAACACAAAAATACCTCGTTTCCTTGTAGTAAGTCTGCTGTTATTCAAACATTCAAGTCAGGGCTGTGGTGCAATTTAATTCAATAGCTTTATTGAATCAAATCTCTAATTTCAACTTTACAAGAAGATGGTTTCTTTGCAACTAAAAGTTCTGTCAAAACAGACAGCGATGAATATATGGCACTCAGAACCTGTAAAACAATATTTACAAAATTATTATATATACCTAAAAAGAATTACCTATTTACTACTACAACTGCAATATAATAGATTTGTAAACTATACACGCACTTATAATAGATGTTTTTACAAGTTAATATAGTAAAACAGAATATATTGAACGAACTTACTCGAATGAAGAAGTTTTTTTTCACATAGAAAAATCCACCGATGCTTATTCCAAATGGAGTATTACCGTATCTTTTCATAAAATTCAACATCTTTTAAAGGAAAAAAGTTTAATAATATTAATAAATTTTTAGACCGATAAAAATGAATTGAAATACATTTGTATTACCTTCATTTTGGTCTCTAGCGGTAAATCAGCAGAACACAATTTATCGATTTCGATGAATTTCCGGTACAGCTTGAAAAGTTAAAATAATCATCATAAGCATAAATTAGACTATTAAATTAAATTAAATATAATTGTTATTATTGATATTATAATAAATTTATTTTAATAATATTTGATTCCCTTTTCAACAGCGTGCTCTCAGATAAGCTTGACTAGTCTTATTTTAAGATAGCATTTGGGACATTATGCTAAAGATAGCCTGTTGGATAAGCTGAAAACGTTAGTTTAACATTAAATAAATTATCTCAGCATCATAATGTGTATTTTTGCTGGTCTATTAATTATTTTCTGAGTAAGTTTTGTTAATAGCTCTAGATTACGATTTCCCTGATACTAAAAGAGATTTGTATACCACAGTCTTCAGTTGTGATAAATTGTTAAATTTGTATGGACCTATTGGAAAAACTTACGTATAAAACATGTAGTTAAGCATTTTTTTTATTACAGAAAATTATGTCATTTTTAATTAATTGTTGGAAACATCTTTTGTTTTCAGTCGTTTATCACGTTAACCCACTAATAAATTAGAATTACTTATTCATTGTTCATAAATAGATTATGAATACCATTAAAATTTCATTTTAATTCATGAAAGAATAAATTTTATTCTACAAAAGGTTTCTAAAAAGATTTACTTAATAACATACGATAGATTTAAATTCTACTTACCAAAGATGTGAAACGAGATAGTTGAAAAGATACTACCATTGCTACGACAACCAGAGTTATCAAAATAAAAGAAAATACAAGACGCATTACACCATCAAGTTCAAAGAAAACAACTGCGCAGAAAAAGAAACTTGTCTGATACACTCCGCAACAATATACGGCTGGAAGATATGCTTCACAAACAAGGTTTACTTCTTGTAAATAAGTCCATAAATCCCAATGAGTTTCAATCAAGGTTTCGATTTTATTTTTTAGAAAACTTTCGTTTTTTGTCAATTCATCGACTGCATCAGACAGATAATTGAATCTATTTGACACCATGATGGCCAATGCACCTATAGCGAGAACACAACAATCTAATTGTCCAATTCCGTAAATGCATGCTAATGTGATATTCAGATTACAGAATGCGAGTTCAAACTCGGAATTAGTTATTATCTTTAAAGCAGGATACAGAAATAAGTCAATTGCAGTAACAAACGGAATTATTGAAAAAAATAAAAGTGTAAGTACAGCTATAAAAACTATTTGAATATCATTAGCCATTTTTTCCTCTCCTTCGTACCCACTGTTATTTCTATGAATGTAAAGCCTCTTCCTTTTAAAGAAACTAAATTGAAATGCTAAAAAAATATAAAATGTAATTAAAATAAATTTTATGAGTATCTTATTGTTCGGGAACATTCGGATCCATCCGACACACACCAGATTGTCTGTTACTTCTTGAGCAGTAAGTATTATGTTAGTCCACATAAATATTTCTATAGCAGTTTGGTACAAAGGATATAACTTTGACAGATATTTCCATGTTTTGGCAGACTTCTTACAATCACAGTAAATTATTTTAATCCCAAATATTTCTAATGACGAGAGGACTGGTCGTAGAAAGCAAACAATGCACAAACTACGTTTCTTGTCATCTGAATACATCTTTTACTCTTACCAATCGAATGACTCAATGTAAATGCGAAGAATGTTAGATCAGGATGCAGTTTCTATTCCACGATTATAATGCAAAATAATTCGTTACATAAGTAAATTTAGCTTCTTTTATAAAATAAGATATTCCTGAATATGACGCACACGATGGATTTTAGTATTGTATTGTCATCACATGACGTAAGTGCATCGGTTGCCTTCACTAGTAAATGTATAGTATTATGTTACTGCATTAAAGAATCTTATTTCGTGTCTTGGATCCCAATATTGTAAAAAAAAGTTATCGTAGTTTGTCTGATTTAGTATTTTGCGTTTATAAATTTTTATATGGTGGAATAAATTAAAGAAAAATAATTTAATCTATACTAATATAATAAAGAGGTGATGTTTGTATGTATGTTAGTTTGTATGCAGCAGGTAATCTCCAGAACTACTCATCCGATTTCAAAAATTTTTTCACCAATNTGGGCTGCAATTTGAACCCATTGTATATCTATAAATGCCCTTTGTCGTACACCTGTCTAGCTTTCCTTAATCCTGAGAACGCAGTTAGGTATATGAAAGTCGAGACCAGATATGAAAAGATTACGAGTTGATTGCATCGGAATCAACTCCTAATCTTTCGATACAGGGCGGAAGTCACCTTATTTCCATTCAAAACATTTTCCCTGAAATTTCAGGAGTTAAATAGATGACAGGCACGACTCTATTGCTGACAGGAAAAGTATGATACACGGGGGCGAGACACTACAGGAGTAATTTGAGGTGGAAAGCATTTCTTTTAAATTAAATTAATAAAAATGTGATTAAAATTTTCTGTCCGGAATTCTGACCATATCACAATAAATAATTGCTAGTTATTTTTTTAATTGCAACTTTAAGAATTTTGAAAACAAATGGCTTATAAATAAATAATATGGCTTTTTTCGTTTCTAGGCGGTTGATTTAAATATTTCGTTCGCAAGAACTTACGATATTTCACACGAACAAAACTTACAGCTTTTTGGTGTTTTTGCTTAACACGACAAACACATAAATTTTATTAAAATCACGAAACATCATCATAATAAAACTTTAATCAAAATTTTCGTCATTATAATTAACGCTTAACTGGTTTTATCGGGGCCGCGCGGCCCCCACGCGCAATATCTTTACGAATTTCTAAAAATCTAAGCACTGTGCGCAGCTGCCATTTTATGTAATCTCATTCCGTCATCCTTCGCTTGAGGTGCCAAACGTTCGGCGTTTTAGCACTTACCGGGCTGCGCGGCTCCCACGATACCAGTTATGTTGGTTTTTTTATGAATATGTGTTTTATGATTTTTTTTTATTTTTACAATTATTTCGCAAAGATATCGCACATTTGCATCAAAAATTCAAAATGACTACCAAAGCATCATTTGAACTGTTAATAGATAATAATATTATACAAAATTGCTAGATCTCCTAAAATACTTTGCAAAAACTCCTAAAATAAGTATGTTGTCATTTTGTGCTAAAAAATGGAAAATATACTACTAAGTTCAACAGTTGTTTAAATTTGTTTGTAAAGTGCATAGTACCGCAAAAATACTATGTGATAACTGTCAAGACTGAATTACGTATTTCGTTAAAATTTTCTGAGTCTTAAAAGTAAAGTAATTATATTACCTGTGGTTTTTTAACAAATGATAGTTACTATAAGACTATAAGAGTTACTATTTTGAAAGACTAGTTTCTCAAGAATAAGAAAAAATAAATATTTTTGTTAAAACCTTACAATAGGGTAAACTTTTGTATTTTTGAAAAAAGCAAACACCAAAAGTTGTAACAATTTTGTGATATCTTGTAATAATTAAGTTAAAAAAAATATATGAATATATAGGTTTTTATTATACTAAACAAGAGCATTTATGCACTTTCAAACTGTCATATAGCATTTATGCACTTTCAAACTGTCATATAGCATTTATGCACTTTCAAACTGTCACGTTGTTTAAACTTGCTCTCTAGAGGCAAATTTCTAGAGGCAAAGAAGAGGAAGACGTTCCTGATGTCGAGCAGCTATCCTCTGCACTCTCTCCTCCAGAGGTATTCCATTTCTTTAAGGCTTTGAAATTATCCATGCTGCAAGCAAAAACAACGAGTATTAAATATTGTAGAACGAGCGTTAAATTAAGAGAATATTAAAAAATGAAATGAAAGTTTCATAATATAAATACAACCGAAAAATTATCGTTATAAGTAAAAGAAAAATTCTAATCACAAATGAATATAAAGTTGTAATGGAACAATAAACTTTGCCGAAAACATAAATTATTCATTCAATTATTCTGTATTAAATATAATAATATCAGTACTATGGTTTATAAAAGTTATGCTATTCTGTTGATTGTCATTAAAACTAATGAAAATATTCTAGAAGAAATTAATGACGAATAAACTCATTTATTCTAATTCATTAAAGGTTAGATTAATTATAATAATCTCATATGGGATGCAATGTGTACGCATATGTAATATACACACACAAAATTATATTGGGAAACGACAGAATTTATGATTCGAGTTTGCTTTAACAATTCGATTCGGTTGACGAAAATTAACAATGAAAAGATTGAATGCACTTCCTTAAAGTAAGTCAAAGGCTCGATTTTTCTCTTCGACAACAATTGTTATCGAAATATTCGTTGTGGGAAAATTATCGCTTCTAATCGTGATTTTCCGCTTAACAATGTTAAAAACACCTAAATCTATAACAATCAGGGACTAAACTTACCCAAAATTATCGCTTCAACTACAGCAAAACGCAGAAAACACTCAAAACAATTCACTAAATCGCATTCCAACAAAGCAAAAGGCAATTTTTGAAATTCTATTGTTGCATCACGACTCAGTTTGATTTTAAAAATTTCGATTATTTGACAGAATTTCGTCTGTCTTTCTATAGAAACGCACCTTTCTGCTTTTTGTCTGTAGTTTTTCACTCATGCCCACAGAGACCAGGTGTAATCCATTTTGTTAGAGTTAGGATGTTTGAAGACGCTCATAAACTAAGTCGACTTGAGTAAGATTCGACTTAAATTGAGCAATGCTTAAATCTTCTGAAACTGTTGTTTTTATATTGTTGTTGGGCTGCAATTTAAACCCATTGTATATCTATAAATGCCCTTTGTCGTACACCTGTCTAGCTTTCCTTAATCCTGAGAACGCAGTTAGGTATATGAAAGTCGAGACCAGATATGAAAAGATTACGAGTTGATTGCATCGGAATCAACTCCTAATCTTTCGATACAGGGCGGAAGTCACCTTATTTCCATTCAAAACATTTTCCCTGAAATTTCAGGAGTTAAATAGATGACAGGCACGACTCTATTGCTGACAGGAAAAGTATGATACACGGGGGCGAGACACTACAGGAGTAATTTGAGGTGGAAAGCATTTCTTTTAAATTAAATTAATAAAAATGTGATTAAAATTTTCTGTCCGGAATTCTGACCATATCACAATAAATAATTGCTAGTTATTTTTTTAATTGCAACTTTAAGAATTTTGAAAACAAATGGCTTATAAATAAATAATATGGCTTTTTTCGTTTCTAGGCGGTTGATTTAAATATTTCGTTCGCAAGAACTTACGATATTTCACACGAACAAAACTTACAGGTTTTTGGTGTTTTTGCTTAACACGACAAACACATAAATTTTATTAAAATCACGAAACATCATCAGCATTAAAATCTAGTAAATTTCCAAGATAAACATTGCCGCGATTTAAACAATTATTTTGATTTAATAACAATACGTAATAGAGAGTTAAATTGTCTTCACATGTCGCCATGCCCAATCGCCAGGAACAACTATACATTAAATTGTAAATTCGTCAGCCCTTTCTTTCAAAAGACTTATTTCATTTGTACATGAAAAAAGGTAAAGTATAAAACGTTTATACTATTCTGCCAGCGATTACAACTATTAGATATTTATTGGTCAAAAGTACTTAGCGATTACACAATAAATATCACATTGAACATTTTTGATTGAGTGCAATACGGTTGGAAATACACGCACTATATGGTATCCTGCGGCGGACATTTCTATACGTTCTAAGGCGTCATAATCACATAGAACACGAACTTCGACGACAGAAAAAACAAAAGGTCTCACCGAGGGTCGAACTCGGATCGCTGGACTCAAAGTCCAGAGTGCTTACCGTTACACCATGAGACCTCCGGATGAGCTGCTTCTCGAAAGCCCATTTATAAGGCAATCAGCATGCCAACGTCCATTACTTGGTTCGTTCGCCACATTCAACGGAAATTTGAGTGTCGCAAAAGAGTGTCCTCAGTCGTATATCGCGCAAACATATCGGAATATATCGCATATATATATCGCAAATATCGGAACATTCTTGCCTTTCTTCACGTTAACTAATTTGATGAGTATCGTTTAACGATTCGGCTGAAATTCATTAATTATTTTCGATTGCATGCTGTCTTTCGTTGTGGAAATCGCGACGCCCGCCAACTGACAGTTGCATGGTACGATTTCGTGCAATTCAACTGTCAGTTGGTGTCAGTATCATGCCTCTGTTGTGCGAGCGGCGTGATCGCTTTTGATAATAACACGCATGAAACGTATTAATGATTAGATTACATGGACAGCCATCGACAATTTACGGTCTATTTGCTTTCCATACGACGAAACGAAACACGTTGCTCAAATTCTNTTAACGATTCGGCTGAAATTCATTAATTATTTTCGATTGCATGCTGTCTTTCGTTGTGGAAATCGCGACGCCCGCCAACTGACAGTTGCATGGTACGATTTCGTGCAATTCAACTGTCAGTTGGTGTCAGTATCATGCCTCTGTTGTGCGAGCGGCGTGACCGCTTTTGATAATAACTCGCTTGAAACGTATTAATGATTAGATTATTTATACACCGAGCATGGACAGCCATCGACAATTTACGGTCTACTTGCTTTCCACACGACGAAACGAAACACGTTGCTTAAATTCTATTTCACCACGTTCAACGACCGTGGTGAAATAGAATTTAAACAACGTGAATTAGAACAACCTTCATTCTCTTCGCGACAGATTTGTGGCAACAGCTTCGCTTTTTAACGAGAAGGTATAGACGGAGAGATTTCCATTATAGGCAACAACGGATGTGGCGATATCTTTACGCGATAGTCGATAAGGCAATCTGCAATGTATAAAGGTAATATGCGACAGGTGAGTCTGTGTGAGGTCCCATGGTGTGATGGTTAGCACTCTGAATGCCGTGATCTGAGTTGAAATCTCGGTGGGGACTTTTTTTCTTCTTCGCCCCTGTCATCGTTAATGCAATTGAAGGCGACAGCGACAGTAGAATTTAGAAACTTCTTTTGCTTTGAAACTAGAACAGAAACTATGCTTCACACACGTGCGGCGAAGCAGAGTTTCTGTTCGACGCTTTGCAACGTTTCGATACATTTATTCTACTTTAGCGATGGTTTCAAAATGGAATTCAACATGTTGCAAAGTTCTGACCAATGTGAAGTTCGGCGAATTGGTGATATTCAAATGTCTGGACTTATGGTATGTAGGATGAAGGAAAGTGGGGCAAATAGCTACAGTAAAAAACAAACCCTTACTAAGTCTTACAATCTAGAGTGTCTTGTCTTCTAATGGCTCTGGGGACCTATTCTGAGCTCTTCCGATAATTCAACGTGAGCGATACACGGGATATTCGATAAGTTCGCTTAGCGAATGGCAGTTGAACCTGAGACAAATCGCTATTCTGCGCTTTACGTTAAGTGGGTTTCGCTACAGGTAGTCGGTCGAGTAGCGTCTGGGTTCCACGCTATCGATAGCTATTACGCTTTAACCAATCACAGTTTAGTTAACATTGTATTTTAGTCACGTGACAGCAACCCGCCATTTTCTAAGCGAAGCACATGGTTTTAGCATTGTCGTGTACCAGCGCTAGTGAAATAGTTTTGTTTTAAAATGTCGAAGAAAGCACAACGAAGCCAGCGAACTAAAAGACGCCAGTTCGAGATGCTCGTTAATTTTATAGAAGACAAGCCTAAATTAATGTCAGAGAAGTTAGATGCTTCTTTTACCATAAAAAATCGCCAGAAGTTGTCGCAAGAAATTGCTGAACGTCTGAATTCCGATGGAGTCGGCTCACGAAAACATCTAGAAAGACGGCGAAAAGTAACTAATATCTTTGAATATAAATATATGACTATCATTTTAATTTATACATATGCGAATGAAACCTATTTCAGAAACACTGTTTATGCTATAGGTACTTACTTTAAATGTTAACAAGAACGCAATTAACTTACTTTATTCATACAATATTCATAAATATTTAAGGTAATTATTTTTAAGCAAAACAACAACATAGTTTATTAACTTTTTCTTTAATTGTTAGTGAAGTAAAATCATTCTTACACCGAAAGACGCCATGTTATTTTCGCTTTCGTTACATTCCTAACGGCAGCTCTAGAGTGTTCGATAACAAAAGCTTAGTTATCATACGTCGTAATCGGAACCGAAAACGAAACGTATGGCTCGGAATAGCATTTTCACATTTAATTAAACGCGAATTACCTAGTTTCGTTAGAATCCTTTTTTTATCGTAATATAAATTTTTTTCGTCTACTAGTACGTATTTTTTATCAGGACTTATTAGACTGGCTTTACAGATACTGCAACAAAGTTACACAGATCAAAAATTTGTTTTATTTAGTTCAGTTGTTTTTAACCTTTTAGTGATGAGGGACCATTTATCAAAATTTTTGTCTTGTCATGGACCACGAGCTATTTTGCAGTAATATAGGTTCTTATAAGGTTGTTCTATAAATTAAACACGTAGAAAATTATTCGGAACCAAGAGTATTATATTATTTGGGAAAGTTTTCATTAATTACATTATTTTAGTGCGATTTTTGTGACTGCATACTGTTTACCAACTGCTGAATTTTTGGTTCAGTGCTACTCAAAGGAAATGCATGTCGGCACTGGCATCCAACCGATTTCGATGTTTATTTTTAACTATCAAAAGCACTGAGAATCCTTGCTCGCATAAATATGTGGTCAGTGCCGGCCCGAGGCAAGTTTTAGGATGGAGCGAGATCGAATTATGGCGCCCCCTTGGTTGCCCCTAATTTATACTGTTTAATTTTCTTTATCACTGAGGCGCCCCTAAGATTTAGCGCCTGAAGCGGCTGCTCTGTTCGCCCTATGGTAGAGCCGGCTCTTTATGTGGTTGAAAATAAAGTTAGGTACTGTAAAGCAATTTCTCGAATTTTAGGGAGAGCAGTAGCTTTTTGGCTCCAAAAATCTTTAAGATTAATTCTTGTCCCGAATGTATCCTTGCAGTTACTATCATGTTGCATTTTAATTAACTATTCTTGCATTTTATTTGTTACCTCAGAAATGTTGACTATGAAAGGACTGCAAATCAGTTTCTGAACACCTTTGTCCTTGCAATCAGGAAAATAACGATTGAATTCATTTTTCAAGCTTTGCAAATGGAATGTAATGTTCTTTTGTATTTGTCCTTTAATCTCAGCACACTGTCAATCAATAATTGGATTCAATGTATCAAACGCAGAAAAATTCTCTCTTTCGACTTTGCTGATCCATAGGTCAATTTAGCGATAAACGCACTGATTTTATCTTCAAATGCAAATTTATTGCTAGTGACTTCCAGTTTCATATTTTCTGACCGCGCACCATACCCCAGCCCAGTCCGCTATCGGCTCTAACCTTGACGTACTACCCACTGTCATCAAAGCGTCGTCACTTGTTTAATAATTTTGGGATAACTTTCGCGGACCACTTCGGATGCTTTCAGGGACAACCTGTGGTCCACGATCCACAGGTTAAGAACCACTGATTTAGTTAATTAAGGCTTAAGGCTTATGTGCTTTAGTGGATAATATATATATATATAATTTATATTTCTTAAGCCCATATCCCGAGTTAACTCGGGCTGCGCGTGCAACTGCGCAGTCCATATCCCTAAATATCTTGAGCATGGACTTTAAGGCCCGTTAAAAAAAGCCTTGACTTATAACTTTTCCGAAAATGTATGGATCANCCCAACGCCCCCTAACCCATTTTCTCTTGTGTGAGAAAAGGATTGGAAATATTCTTAGGAAAACTTTTCTATGAATCTCACACTTTGTGCCCTTACTGTACATTGTTCTCAACATCTGGAAATCATTAAACGCAATGTTTCCTCTTATCAGCCCCAATTTTGCCTTTGGTCACCGTTCAATACCCTGCCTCCAGTGCCTCCTAGATCTACTCATCGCCCAGAAGGGGGCGTTATCGCCCACTTTGAGAAACGCTGATCTATACTAATATTATAAAGAAGTAATGTTTGTATGTATGTTAGTTTGTATGCAGCAGGTAATCTCCGAAACTACTCATCCGATTTCAAAAATTCTATCACCAATATTTAGAATGGAACTTCAGGGTGGACACAGGCTGTATATTATTCCGTTAAGCATGGGAGATGGACAGTTCTTTACAGTAAGCCTTACGGGGAAGGCTTTACCGTAAAGAACTCTGCTTCTATTTATACTATTTTAGATGCGGGTTTTTGCGTTTTTATTGCGTTTTAATAAAGTACGTCAAGAGAATGTACACTAAGAACAATTTTTTCGAAAAATTTTCGCCCACAGGGAAAGTGTTATACATTTTGAGCCACAACAAGGCGTGGCGGGGTCTGCTAGTTAATTATATTATTAAACAATATTAACAATATTGCGATTATTAACAATAGCGCGATTTACGTAATTAATCGCGCTATTGTTTTTTTATGGGAGTGTTTTAATCAAATTAATTAAATCGTTATAAACTTCTATTTCACCGATTTGACTTCGGTAAACATTTTAAAAACGGTATTGCAGTGTTTCTCAACGGGGACGATATCGCCCCCATATGGGCGTTTTTCCGTGTTGAGGGGCGATTTGTAACAATTTATATTTTGGGGGCCGAAAAAAAATTTTCTGGACGATAAAGTAAAACATTATATTAAGAATAATTAGATATTTTATTCGTTATATCTACAATAATTAAACAAATAACATTATAGTAGTCACTATTCTATTCAATGCAGTACGAATTCGCTGTTAGTCTTGGCCCTCGGCATCGGAATTTTGTAGTGAAGGGGTCTATACTACATTGAAGGGGACAATGATTCGTTAGAGGTTGAGAAACACTTCGCTATTGGATGTTTTTTATGACATCAGCAGGTTTTTCTTGTTTTTGGTTCAGTAGAATTTTTTCCCCATACCTTTTTTTTGGTCCCCTCATAATTTAATAGCATTAAAATCGACAATATTGTGTTATATTTGGACAGATGCTCCCCTCCTGCTTTAGACCAATACTCCCCTGAAGGGTACATGAGAACTACCCGGAAAAGCAGACTCAAGCTGTTCTTAAGGTCAACCAGTTTTTAAACAATGTAGACTGCACGTGTGAAATTTCACGCCTTGTTAAACGAAAGAATAGCAATCCTTACAGCTATATTTCTCAAATAAAAGCATTTATTTTAAATTATATATATTTTTTATATACTTTTTCTGTAAAAACACTTTTTATTTCGCAAGAATTATTTCCCAGAAATTTTTTTGGATGTTAGATTTGCGTTTAAGGGGAAATAATTATTTCATACAAAAATAACTTTTTTTGGATTTATTAGTTCTATTTGAATCGGAACATGGGTAGCAAAGGAGTTAATATACCTGGAGACATACATAATATTGCGATTCGGACTCGTTCGTCCCTCCTTAGCAGGTATTTATGTTGTACATTAATTTCCAAGCTTTGTCCATTCGTTCTCAATTCCACAGACGTTCAATTTTAAACATTAATTATTAACAGTAAACATCTCTTTCTGTTCACTTTGAGAAGTTGAGACGAGGAGTAAGTCAAAGTGAACAGGAAGAGATGTTTACTGTTATTAATGTTTAAAATTGAATGTCTGGTAGAACTGAGAACGAATGGAAAAAGTGTGGAAATTAATGTACAACATAAATTGGGAAAGGTGGTGCAAGATGGGGTCATGGGGTAAGACCGAGACGTCTGTTTATTTGTGGTTAATGTGAATTTATCTAGCTGTTATTTGGGGAAATAAATGTCAACCTCAAAAGGGATTATGGGAGAAGAGAACGTCCATATCGCTCACTTTGTTTGGAAGCAAGACATGTTTCAGCAATACTTCATCTAACTTTACGCCAGCTACAAAGTTTCTACAAAGTAAGTATCAGTGTAAACTGTTACATTACCTTTTACACGAAGATATTATGGTATTCGAAGTAACCTTTAAGGCTGTAATTGTTTTGAAGTATTGAACTGTAGTTTTGAAATGAAGTTTACCTGTGTTTGTAGTATGAAAAGTGTACCTTGGGGCAAGATGGGGTACCTTACTAGCTCCAGGTTGTACTTCTGGATTCATTGACCATGAATATGGCATAGGCCATATTCATGGTCAATGAATCTTTCATGGCATATGCCATGAAAGATTCATTGACCATGAATAGAAGATTCATTGACCATGAAATGAATAGAAGATTCATTGACCATGAATTGACCATGAAAGATTCATATATATGGCATATGCCATGAATATGGCATAGGCCATATTCATGGTCAATGAATCCAGAAGTATATTTTTGGAGGCAGACTTTATTGCTGAACAGATGACAGACAGGCCCCTTCAGCAAGGGTACGCCTAACAAGAAACAAAAGACAGAATGCCTCTATATACTCTATATCGAAGTTGGGCTAAATGTAGCCGTTATGATAAATGGACACACTATTCTTGTACCAATATTCAAGAAAACGACAGTTTAACCATTTTAATTTGCCCTTCTTGTATGTAAAAATAATATCCCCATCTTACCCCACGGGTGGAGCAAGATGGTGCGTTTACATATAATTTTAAAATATTAAATTTTCTTGTTTTTAAAAGCGTTTTTCAAAAATTAAATTTTGTATTATATATTACCAAATGTTGTAGTTGCTGAGAATAAAAAATTATTGTTTTCATCAAAGTAGTTGCCATCTTATGACATTTCAAACCTTAACGTTCTCATCTTGCCCCACCTTCCCCTACCTGCTGAGGAGGGACGAACGAGTCCAAAACGCAATATTATGTGTGTCCAGAAATATTAAATAAAACAAATTTCTGATCTGTAAAACTTTGTTGCATTATCTGTAAAGCCAGTCTAATAAGTCCTGATATTAGAAAATACGTACTAGTAGACGAAAAACATTTATAATAAACCAAGGACTTTGAGGCATATTAATTTAAATTTTGTTTTTACCGTATTCGTTAGCTTAACGATACTACTCAGAATTGTTCTCCATTACCGGTCCTGGATAGAATACAGTCGACCCAGTCGACCCAGTGACTCGTACAACATGGAATTCATATAAAATGGAATTATCAACAGTGTTATAGGGGGTCGACTGTAATTGGAAGCGTTTTGGTTTTTAGCTTTCACCAGCTAAACTGCGTGTGATTGCTGCTCTGTAAAGCGCATGCACAAATGCCTATAATCTGGTTGCTTTACACCGTTCAAATATTTTCGTCCTGGAAGCTGTCCATATTCCACACTACAGAGCTTCCGTTGAGAATATGCATATACGAATTTATATAAACCACCACTATACCCAGCAGAAAACAATTAAATATGTAATCCAACACCTTATTTTTCGCTGAGAGATTATTTTTAATTAAAACAAACGTTTTCGATCCATTCATTGGATCATCTTCAGGCTAAATAGAACACTTCATAAATAGAACTACTCGTTTAAGTATTCAAAAATACAAATAAACCGATAACATAAAAATAAATAATACTTGTAAATAATACNCTGAAACAGATACACTCGCCGGCATTGGCAAGAACGGCTGAAAAGATAGAAATCTATAGAAGCAAACTTGAAGAAAAATGTATTAACGCAAGAGATGCGGAGGGTCTTCCTTCCGCTTGGAAGTTTGCGGTTAAAAGCTTAAAAAAAGCGCAGGAAATTTAGTATGAAATAATAAGCTCTATATAGTTAGGCAGACGATATTATTATTTAGTAATGATATTATGTTATTTATTTTGAATATTGGTATTATTTACAAGTATTATTTATTTTTATGTTATCGGTTTATTTGTATTTTTGAATATTTAAACGAGTAGTTCTATTTATGAAGTGTTCTATTTAGCCTGAAGATGATCCAATGAATGGATCGAAAACGTTTGTTTTAATTAAAAATAATCTCTCAGCGAAAAATAAGGTGTTGGATTACATACGAATTTATATTCGAATATACAATAACAATCTTATCGTTTTTCTCACATATAACAGAGAAATTTGTAATAAGATAGATAATGCGGTTATAATAAAATATTAATTTTAAATAATCCAAAATACGTTAAAATATGAAAATAAACGCGCAATAATTATTTTTTTAGAAAATACAAGGAAAGCGGCACTTCCACCATTTCCAATGAGGGCACGCCACAGCAAAAAGTACTAAGTTAGTCCACATAAATATTTCTATAGCAGTTTGGTACAAAAAATATAATTTCGACAGGTATTTCCACTTTTTGGCAGACTTCTTACAATTGCAGTAAAAAATTTTAATTTCAAAAATCTGTAATGACGTGAAGACTGGTCGTAGAAAATACACAATGTACAATCTGTGCTTTGGGTAACCTGAACACATGTTTTACTTTTAGTTACAGGAAGACGAAATGTAAGTACTAAGAATTTTAGATCTGGATTCAAAACTTCAGTTTTGCGGATCTATTACAACATATTTCTATAAAGTAACCAAATGCAGGTTTTCTTCTTATAGAAAACACTTTTAAAATACGATATTACGTAAACACTTAATTCGTGCCTTATCGCATTCAGGTGACTGAAATTACATCACCGATGCAATTTCATCTTTCGGTTAGTGAATGTATTATTCTGATGCTTTAAAATCATGCTTATTTACTTTTTAAGATTTAAATATTTTGATATAAGTAAGTATTCTAATTATTGTTTATCTGCTGGAACCTTGGGTAATTTAAAAGAAAATCAGATGCTTTTAAGAGATTGTTATTGTGCATTTCCTATTTTACTATTGAAAGCCACAAATGAGGTTTGGACACATAACTGTGATACATACAGAAATCAATCGTTTGTATAATATCCTATTCAAAAATATTTTCTTTTTTAAGAAATTCTGAATTTGTTTATTTTAGGGCTGCGGATATTTACAATGAATTAGTGAATTAACAGTTAAATATTTTAATTGAAATGAAGTTAATTTATAAACTTTGCAATTTTTACATATTAAATTTGATTGCTCAAACTACCACTCTGTGGCCATACCCAGCGCACGCAAACATATTTGTTAATCACTCATAACATTTTTTTAAAACTCTTTCTGCCCTGTGGTCACTGAGGGGCCTCTTTTAGTAAGACCATTATCGGTTCGGTCTATTCGACAATAAAGTGGCTAGGTTATCACTTTATTGCCCAAACGGACAATAAAAATGGCCGAACGGACAAAGTTGTCACCTTTACTGTTCCGCCATCCACACGCTATCATACGTAAGTAATAAAATTAGGTCATCTTTTCGTGCATATTAAATACACGAAATGTTTGTGGTCCGCTTAAATTAACAATACTTGTGATTAATTTGGTTCGCCAATCAGAAACTTTGGGCACCAATTGCATTAAATAATTTCTAAGTTGCTGATTTTGTTTTATTCTTTCTAAGATACCGTTTTCAATCTGCGGTCAGCAACTGAATGTAGTTGTGGCAGGCANCGCATGCTGTCTTTCGTTGTGGAAATCGCGACGTCCGTTGCATGGTACGGTCTTGTCTTCTAATGGCTCTGGGGACCTATTCTGAGCTCTTATGATAATTCACCGTGAGCGATACACGGGACATTCGATAAGTCCGCTTAGCGAATGGCAGTTGAACCTTAGACAAATCGCTATTCTGCGCTTTACGTTAAGTGAGTTTCGCTACGGGTAGTCGGTCGAGTTGCGTCTGGGTTCCACGCTATCGATAGCTATTATGCTTTAACCAATCACAGTTTAGTTAACATTGTATTTTTGTCACGTGACTGAAACCCGGCATTTTCTAAGCGAAGCACATGGTTTTAGCATTGTCGTGTACCAGCGCTAGTGAAATAGTTTTGTTTTAAAATGTCGAAGAAAGCACAAAGAAGCCAGCGAACTAAAAGACGCCAGTTCGAGATGCTCGTTAATTTAATGGAAGACAAGCCTAAATTAATGTCAGAGAAGTTAGATGCTTCTTTTACCGCAAAAAATCGCCAGAAGTTGTCGCAAGAAATTGCTGAACGTCTGAATTCCGATGGAGTCAGCTCACGAAAAGATCTAGAAAGACAGCGAAAAGTAACTAATCTCTTTGAATATAAATATATAAATATATGGCTATCATTTTAATTTATACATATGCGAATGAAACCAATTTCAGAACAGTGGCGTACCGTATTGGGGGCGGCAGGGGCGGCCAGCCCCGGGCGGCACTTTTTAGGGGGCGGCAAAATTTCACAATAATTAATAATAATATCTTGTAAAAATTTGAAACATCCTAATCTATACTTGCATCGTGATTACGATAGTGCTATCGTTCTGTAGACCTTTTTTTTTGTACGATAGAACTATTTTAAACAGGTCACTTCACTACCACCGAATTTTTCATTGCTTGTACTGTATTTACAATCATATTTTACAGGACGTATGCATGCGTTTACTTACAAACACCTTCTTAACATGAAGTCTGATTTCGGAGGCGGGTAGGCCTATATCTAGCAATGGATCGACTATCGGAAAAGTGGCTCTATTTAGGTGTTACATATGTGAAGAAGACCCGGAAAATTCTGCGTGTCCAGCCCGTTCAAGATTAATGAACCCACGGCCAGTTCGTGTTCAGTGGTTTTAACTAGTCGGCCATTGGAAAGAATTCGATAAGTCTAAAATATTATTCTAAAATATACAGCTGCTGATTTAAGGACTGAAACAAACAGTACAGAATGCTGGAGTTTAATTAATTCGGTAAAGATATTTTGCAGTAGCGTAATTAGTATGTAATGTTTTAGTCAAAGTCAGAAACTTTCCTAATAATTTTAGTTCTACGGCATAGAAATAGGTATTTCTGTATTATGGTTTGGGTGAGATGCCTACCGGATTTAAGAGAAAAAGCGTACTTTTCTAAAATATTTTATTATAAACTTAATAAAATTTATTTAATTTAGGCGCCTACTAAATTCAAAACAACAGAAACTGCTGTCAATGGAAGAAAATATGTTGAACAAGACTTAGTTCTTGCAGCTTAAACAGATAATTAGGAAGCAAGCTGAATTATTATGAAGCAAGCAAAGAAATTAAAATAACATATTGTACTTTTTTACAGAAAACTTAAAGGTAATAATTTAGCAAAGAGAGCAGTTGGATCAAATTCATGTCATGTACTTAAAATGAAAAAAACACCTGTGTATCAAATAATTAAATTACAAAATCGAAACAAGTAAAGCGGATTTGATTCGATATGCGACGTGCAAAAATGGATGCATGAAACATGTACTGTACAATATATGTAAAGAGTATAATGAATGTGGAAAGCATAAAAAACCTCATAAATAAAAACACGACATCGCATTTTTTAACTTTATTCACTTTTATTAATGAAATCTAATTCTAATAAATTGTGGCGTAACATCCGAATGTTACCGTCACATTTTATTAGGAAGCTAACTCATCTATGTCATAATTTA
>NW_019385012.1:405126-457231 GCF_000671375.1 Centruroides sculpturatus | reverse complement strand
TGCCGGAAACTACTTCCTCCCTCACCGGATTCTCAACCGGAGTTCTGATGACAGTCATCACCAATAAGTACGATTGGTAATTGTAATCATGTGATTCCTAATATAAAAAGGGGGTTGCTATCCAAAACGGGGGTCGGAGAAGTCTCTCAACGAACTACAGCGATCACCTCTCGATCAACCCAATCGAACTCGTCATCTATATCGCCGACAGAATCCGATCCGAACGCCGATCGCTGCACCTGGTTGAACGAAGAATCTCGACGAATACGAAATTGAACTCGTCCAGAGGTATGATCGCTGACCATGTAAACTCTCTCTCGGTACTACGCGAAAGAATATAATTAGTATAGCGCATCCAAAGGTCCTATATGTACTTAGTATAAATGGATGATTAAATGTTCGTTTCTCTTGCACTCTTGGTGTCGTATATTCGAGTATCGCCTATGCCTGACCGACGACCCTCTCACCTCCTTTACCGTCCTGAGAAAACGCGTCCCGTTGTTACCGGGTTAAAAAAGTTTGGCGACCCCTGCTCTACTGTATTTGTATAAAATTTTTATGGAAACACGGCTTCCCTATCATCAAATGTGACGGCACGCTACTTGTATCTACGGGATTTCTCTCGTATGACAAGGCTGTTTTATTCTGTGGGCTGTGGTAGTATATTCTAGCTCGTTGAGAAATAAAGTGGCTTTTTGCCGGATTGTCAGGCATTTGACTACTCTGTCCTCCATTTGGCATCACCTTGCACCGGACATCGATTTGTCTTCCTTTTTGGGGTGTTATGAAAATTGCGTAGAAAAATAGTTCAGTTGTCACTTCGAATGAATTGAGGAAGCCGGTTAACGCTTCCAGATGGCCCATACCACTTTGACTTAGTGGCACTTTGGCTATTTTCTTCGTTAAGAGGCCAAAAAATTTTACAAGTGTTCACAAATGTTTTTTGGACGAGGGCACGGCAAAGATGAAAGGTTTAACCAATTATCTTCGGACTTCCGCAGAATTCTCCTTTTAACTGGACGAAGTTGTATGTGTAACTGGCGAGGTGGAAGAGGTTGGCGTTATTAAAATTTGGAAGCACACTATTGCTGACCCCCTAGAAGAAGAGACGTTTTCTTTGCAAGTTTCTTCGACCGAGTGCCGACGCTCGTGTCTTTCTCAGCTGACTTGACGGTCTCATAGGCATCGCCAAATTTATTCTTCCGTTTTTATTTTTATTTTTATATGTATGTATAAAAAAAGGAAAGCACGAGGGCTACACCCAACAGTGTTGTCCTTTTTAGGCATTGGGTGATGGCCACTCTATTGAGAAATAGAATCATAGTTTGTTATGTCAGCCATATTTAGTCTAACGGCCGAGCGGTCAAGGTGGCAACCTACCGCTCTAGGGACCCGTGTTTGAATCCGGACGGGTCGATAAATCCCGAGGAAATTTTCTGGGATTAGTGCGTTCGAATATGTCGAGCCCCATCCTTCATCACCCGGCCGCCCCATTGTGGGCTTGGCCGAATCCATAATGGGCTTGTTAAAAGAGACTCTTGGGCGGAAAGAGTTAAATTAAGAAAAAAAGCGCATTACATTATATTAACTGAAATGTTCCGTTATTGTATAAAATTGTGATAAAATTCATAAATAAATAAATATTTTAAAATATGAATTCTGAATAATATACATTAAAATTGATTAAATATGGCATTTCTCTAATCGAATGCGTTAATTTATAATTACTGTAGTGCAATGTTGCCACGTCTACCGAATTTTCGGTAGATCTACCGATTTTGGGACCGATCTACCGATTGAAGCCCAAATCTACCGAAAAGTTTACGATAATTCAAGAAAGAAATTTTTATTTTCAATGTATCTAAAAATTCTCAATAAAACATTTCTCTGTGCCTTCATTTCTTATATATTGTAAGAGACTTTATTGCAAAGATTCTGTCTCGTTTTGTTGAGAATATCTTGTGTCTGCCCCATTCTTCAGCTAATGGAATAGAAAGAATATTTTCGTAAATAAATCTGTTAAACACGAAACACGGAAATAAACTGACTTGTGAGCTCTGAAACAATCACTGGCTTACTTCTTACTAAACAATTAATTGGATAAAAATTACTGTTACGATTTTTTTGTAAAAGATAATTTAATTTTAAAAATAACAAACAGAGTGTTAAAAAACATACAAACGGAAGATATTGAATAATAATTATTATTAACATCCGAAAAATAAAAGGTAATACTGTATTTTGTTAAAAAAATAAGACAAAATGTAGTACCTACTGTACTTAATTAGTAAATTATTATTTTTTTACGTAAGTGTTCTTTGTTAGTTTTTTGTTTTTTATTGTTTTATAGTGTATAATAAAATAAATGACGAAAAAGAATGTTATTGTTTATGTGCAACCTCCTTTCTGACACAAAAAGTCGATTTACCGAAAAATTACCGAAATCTACCGATGGCAAGCAAATCGGCGTGGCAACACTGCTCTAGTGTCCGTTTCGTCAAGTGCGAGTAAACCATGTTTTCTGCTTTCACGTTCACGTTTGTGTAGGGAAAACACAAAACATTAGAAAACAAATGTATTTTTCAAAACTGTACGAATTTGTTCACTTACAAATTTCAAATATATTTATATTATTTAAACAAAACATTTATATAAATACAGTAAACTAGAGAAAGTTGTGTTTTGCGTTAACTTAACTTTTGCACGTGTTTAAAGATAATGTGAAGATCATGTCTGCAGTTTATTAATCTTATACGATTTAAATCTTGTTTTTGATGATAATCCTTCAATATATTCACAATGAGTTATAACTCAGAACTAAATAAGTGCAGATTAGAAGAACTAGTAATAAAAAGTGCAGAAAGATTCCCACAAAATGAGGCTGTTGTCTTTACTGATGAACAACATTGTGTTTCACTTACTTTTAGTAAATTGCTTGAAATATCTACAGCAATTTCCAAATTACTCATAAAGAACTGTGCTTTGAATCAAGTGATTATGTGCATAAACAAGGCATCAATTTTGACCCCATCTTTTATTTTAGGGTAAATATACAAAAATATTTTTATGTTTGTAGATATTGAGAATATATTTCTTTTTAATAATGAAATAGAAATTATGGTAAAAGTGCATGTAGGTAGCCCCAATGGCATTGCTTCGGTTAGTATTTTTAGCATATTTTTAGTAGACATTTTTATTTTTATTTTATTTTGTTCAAGAACTACTGTGAATCAATAACTAGTGACGTTAAACACTCGACCTCCTGCTGGCGGCTCCCCTCCGGAAGAAGTCTGTTGGGAGCACAAACAGTTGGAAGCATCACCATTGGGGTTACCTAGGTATGCTTTAACCATTCCGTGTGACTATGCTGGCTTCGAGTAGCCTACTTGACTGTTTGTGGAGTATTTGATGTTAAATAGTTTGGTTCAAATCTAGAAGAGATTGACGCGATTGGGACTGGAAGAGTGCTGTAGAGCATATTGATAGGAACAAAAAAGTCAATAAACCATGCCCATAAGGGCGACCCTTTGCGATATATAGGCCCCCAAATGCCTATAGGTGAACTTTTTGAGACCCTCAAAAATGGGGTAACATTCAAAAGTGAAAATTTTCAGAATTAAATTTCAAAGTCTTATTTTTGAAAAATTTCTCTAAAACATCAGTTTCCAACTTATTTTAATTGCAAAATCCTTTTGATCTTGATAAAATAAATATACAAAGAACTGAATATATGATTAAATTTTCCAGGCACTAGAATTATTGGATTTTAATTATTTTATTGGGATTATAAACATATTCTGTCTCTTCTTTCTTAATTCATAAACCAAGTGATTTTGATACAGATCTATTACAAATTTCCACAGCAAACTAAGTAACCAAGCTAGTATTTGATACATTTTTTTATTATTCTCTCTCTAATATAAATGCATTTTGAATTACACTTATGTGTAATGATTTCTTGTCAGTATTATATCTAAAAATAATACAATACTTTAAAAAAATAAAGATAAATACAATTCAGGTTATTACAAAGTAAAAGCAAGATAAGTGAGCTATCTTTTTTTTAGTTTGTTTTTTTTTCTCTTTTATAAAATTTTGACATGTTTGACAATCAAGACTACTTAGCTTATTGTTTAATGTTTCACTCTGTTTATCATATTCATATTTCTATTTCACTTTTTTAAATGAACATTAAATCTGTATTCATCTCTGAAAATACAGAATCTCTTGCCTTTAGACAAAAATCTTTAAAATGCTGAGTATAAAATGTTACTTTAAGTGCATTTATTTTGCCTGTTGTCTATCATCTAATATCAAAATATATCTTCTTCAGTTTAAAAGGTTAATTTTCAGTAATTTTTTTTCCATTTATTTACATTTTATTTAAGATTTTTTTTCCAGACATAAAAAGGCATGAGAGTAACAGTTTCAAAATATTTCAGACTGCTACTGTTAAAGTACAAAATACTCTGTTCAAATTACATATAACTCTGGAATGAAAATTAATATTAAAATGTAGTAATTTAAAATACAATGATCATAATTTAAGTGTATTATTTGTTTTATTCTGTAAAATATTGTCTGAATATTTAATTTTTGTTTCAATGAATAATATGAAATATAAATTTTTAAAACAAATTACTGTCCTGTGAACACTGAGATGAAAAGTATACAGTGTATTTCATAATGATATGACCACATGATTGTTTAAAATAAGACAATAAAGAAAAAGATCAAGTGCAAATGAGGAACTTTTTTGATTACAATACAGGTAGCCCTCAGTTTACGCTGCAGTTCCGTTCCTACAAAAGCCGGCGCAAATCGAATTGGCGTAAAACGAACCCGTATTTACAGTGAGGTATAGGGTTAGGTTCTACATAAGTGAAAAATAAGCTAATAATTTTGTTTATTAGTACAATATAATACAAAATACGTTTAAATTTTTAATTTTTAAAATGTATTTTATCATAAAATAAAGTAAAATGTTTTTATTTAAAAATTTTAGTTTCGAATTTCTTACATTTTTCGGAAAAAAGTATCCATCTTTAATTGTTTACATTTTTGATTTCTTTCATTAAGAATTTCAGAATATGGCTGAATATGATGCTTCTGTTTACATTTGCACTTCGCTCCCAACATTGTCTAACTCACAAACTTCATCCGTCAAACTTTCCGTAGTTGAAAGGATATGTTAACCCGACATAGAGCTACAGACGAGCGAAGACACTGATTGGTTGACCACCGGTCGCCGTAGCGCATATATAAGGTCAGTTTGAGCAGGAAAATTCAAGGTGGCTAAGGAGAGATAAATATCGTCTGGCCGATGAAAAGTAGATTTGTCTCACTAACGATAATTTGTGATCGCCGGAAGTGCTATTGCGTCGTAAGGTGTTTTCCTCAATGAACTGATACAGGATACATTCATTGGCGCTATGGATTCGGACGCCATTTATTGGACTATTAAGTTTAATATCTTGACTCGTGGGAACCTAAATGTTTAGTATTTTAATATTAATTTAATGCAAATGTATACATACCCAATAATATTAAACAGTAAAAATAAATATATTTAATAAAAATCTTTGTTTTAACGAATGTACAATGTCACGGCTCGGTAAATACGTCAACACTGAAATGAAAATCAGTCTAGCATAGGGAAAATCGGGGAATTAACCTCGAAATGGTGAATTGTGCAGCGGCGTTATTGTGAATCGGTGTAAATTGAACCGGCGTAAACCGAGGGCTACCTGTATTTAATCATTAATTAAATGCAAATGATCAATAGAAGTTTTAAGTCCAATTATTTCAGAGATTGTGTGTTACAAAATGATATAACTATTTTATTAAAATCATAACTGGTGTCTTGATATTATGCACAGTTAACTTGTGAAATTTTTACCATCACAAGTTATGCAAATTATTCATAAAATCAACTATTTGGGCAACATTTTTACTGCAGAATTTGTAGATAACTATACATAATATGAGCTGAGAAAACCTTTAAGTGAATTTAAAAAAGACCAGATCTCAGCTTGGAAAAATTGTGGCAAATTAGTGAGATTAATTGCTAAAATATTATGTCAGTCACATGATATAGTCCTGAATTTTCTTCAATGGATGGTGACTATGGAAAAAGAAACTACAGGTGAAATAGGAAAGTTTTCTGGTAAGCAGAATAATATGGTTTTGAAAAGGCTAAAGAGTGGAAAGTTTCTCTTAAACAATAGCAAAAGATCCATTTCTTAGACACCTTGAGAAATGTGTCTAAATCTATCTTGTCCAGAGTTTCCAGAAGTGTAATGTATGTGAAGTAGAACTTCCAGTCACAAATAACAAAAAAACAAAGAAAAATGGACTTAACTGGACAAGATAGCATGTTTTGGAAAAAAGAATATAAGAGAGTGATATTTACTGATGCAAAAAATTTAATTTAGTTGATCTGAACAGATGGTGTTACTTGTGGCATAACATCTACAAAAAAAGCCACAAAAATATCTTTCAAACACATGAAATAAGATAGCCTTTTTGTTATGAAATGAAATGTATGTTTCTAAAGACTGTTGTTGTATTTTTTATCATTGAATAGATTTATCATTCAATGAATCATTGAATAGATATTTTTTACCTTTAAAAATATAAAAATTTTCAAAGTTTTTTGCTTTGTGTTTAAAATTCAAGTAAATTATGAAAACCTAATCATAACGAGTAATTATATTATTTATTATGGCATTGTCACAATGCCAGACTGCAATTTTTAATCATATTTTTAATGTATTTAATTTATAATATATATAATTATAATTTATATACTAGTGGCTTTCCCCTGTACATCATACTTTTCCTTTAATGATAGTCATGTTGGCTGTCTATCTAACTCCTTTCAGTTGGAAAATTTTTGAATTGGAATACTTGGCTTCCTGTTTGCATAGAAAGTTCACATATAGTTAATCGGGGCCTCCTGGCTCCAAGGTTTCCATATCTGGTCTTGTCTTTCATCTAACTAACTCCATTATGAATTAAGGAAAGACAGATGGATGGATGGACAACAGTGGGAATTTATAGCTCTACAATTTTTTCAAATTGCAGCTCAACAAAAATTCAAATCATAAATAAAAACCTGAGATTTTTAGCATAAATTTAGCCTTACTGCTAATGTTTTCAACCTAAATTACTCTGTTATTTTATATTTTATTATGTTTTTAAATTTCATATTTACAAAAAACAACTGACTAAAATGTTCAAAGTGAATTTCTTTAAGTTTCTTAGATATTCAAGTTTTATTATCTTTGTTTATTCTGAAAATGGTCCACTTTTTGTGAACTTGATACAAGTGTGAAAGTACTGAGACTAATTTTCTATTACAAAACAAATAATGGTCTATCAGAAATTTAAAGAAGATTTCTTCAGGGGCTGCAATTGGAGAGAAAACATTGCTATACATTTTATAGTACACATCAGACATCAAATTTTCCCATAATTCATATTAAAGTGGATTGAGGTCTAGATTTGACATGGGCCATTCCTCTGTTGTATAACCATGGCATTTCATTATCTCTGAACTATGTCTCTAGTCTTTGTGAACAGGAGCTGAATTTTGCTGGAAGATCCATGACTTATTTATCTGCAGCAATCTATCATTGGCTTTACCTAGTTGTCCAAAATTTCCTCCTTGTAAATTTTTGTAATTGGCCTCGTCTTACTTTTGTCCATCTGTATATTTCATCCTTCTTGATAAGACAAAGCCCATCAAACAGTAACCTTCTGAACATAAGATGGATATGACATCTTTTCTTCTCCAGAGAAATGCCTGCAGACTTTTTAGCTAAAAAACTATTATTTTGTTAGATGATATATTGCATAACACTGAAGTTCTCATAGGAAAGGACCATTTTTGGAAGTTTTGATTTTATGTACTTAGCTGTATACATTTCTGATTTCTAGCTTATTTTAGAGCTTCAGTAAGATAATGCCTGTAGTCCATTCAATAAGCCTTGAGTCCCAATTCTTCACATTGATTCTGTGAAGGTTGGATATACTTGTCATCAACAGTCTAGCCATGACTTTTTGATTCCCCAGAGGATTTCTTCAAATTTAAGCTGCCATTTGATAAATTCTGCCATAGACCCTTCTGTTAGTGATTGGTAGATTGATAGTGGGATCTATAACAGTAATATGTTAAGCTGTCACTTAGAAATAGGAATCATTTTTGAATAATTCTGAATAACACATTTGATCACAATGCTTAAACAGTATTTTGCAGAAAATTACACACCTTTAAAACCTTAAAATTCAAGTAAATAAGTTTAATAGATAAATGTTTTTGATCTATTATTAAGATTGTCTTCAGGTCCTTTAATGTTCCAATTTTGGAATGTAAAAACAAACTGTGACCTATTACAAATTCCAGCAATGAGTTGCTTAACTTTCTTGGCAACATTTAAAACTGCATGTGTGGCACCAGCTGTTATGATATTTTATTATTAAAAACTTTTTATATTTTTAATTATTATAAAATGGCAAAAAGCTTAATTTTGAAGGTAGAGATGGGTTTTATAAAAAAATTGTGAATGCTAATAATGAGTAAAATTGTCATTAAGTCTGATCCTACTGGAGATACACACAACTTCCCTTTATCTTTTTACCCCTCACTTTTAATTATCAAAATTTAATAGCATCAATCCTCCTAATAAACAAACCTCCCTGTCAAATTTCAGAAATTTTCAACAAAAAGCACAGGAGCTTCAAAGTAGGTGAACAAAATTGTGTCACACAGACACATGCACACACCCACACCGACATCCTTACTTACAGAAAAACCCTTAAAGTTTTTTGCATTTCTCGACATTTAAATGTTTCCTGAGTCCAAAAATGTAAAAATTGTTCTGCCAGATTGCCATAATTTTCATCTGTTATATATGTGGTACGATCCAAAAGTTCGGGGACTACAGTAATAATGTATGACAACAAAAGCATGTATTTGAAGTTACAGCATATGAAATTGATTCTATCAAACCTTTCTTATGTGTTCAGGTTGGTTTCGCCCATGTCACGTGATTAAACCACGAGTGCTGTTGTTTTCTTTCGGTGATAGTTACCTTTGTTTTGCAACATAATAAAAATGGAGTTTCAAGAACAGCACTGCAGCATTCTTGAAACTCCATTTTGTCAGTGTTTAGGTAAAACACCTATGGAGACTCACAAAATAAACCATATCCAGTTCATAAGCTAGCAGAAAAATTCTTTCTACGAACGTTTTCGTCTATATGTAATAGACATCCTCAGGTATTGACGGTATCGAACTAATGGCTAGTCGAATAGAATTACGTCGTTAAACGGAACTTTCAAAAACGTTCTATTCGACTAGCCGTTAGTTCGATACCGTCAATACCTGAGGATGTCTATTACATATAGACGAAAACGTTCGTAGAAAGAATTTTTCTGCTAGCTTATGAACTGGATATGGTTTATTTCGTGAGTTGGATATAATTAAAATTAAATAATCAGTTTTTTGAAATACAACACCTATGGAGACTTTAAAATTGCTAAGAAAGGTGTACGGTGATTTTACCATGGCAAAATAAAAGGTGTACAAATGGCATCGTCGTTTTAAAGAGGGCCAAGAATCCATCACAGATGATGAATGCTCTGGCTGACCTTCGACTTCACGGAATGAGGAAAATGTTGAGTTGGTCTCTCAATGTGTTCGCAAAGATCGTCACCTTGAAAAAATCGCTGCAGCTACTCACTTATCAAAGACTAGTTGCCAGCATATTTTAACGGAAGATCTTAACATGCACCAAGCAAAGGAAAAGTCATGATGGAGGTGTTTTTTGATTCTCAAGGAATTGTTCATTCAGAATTTATTCCCAAAGGCTGAACAGTAAACAAGTTTTATGTCGTTTGAGAGAATCTATTTGTCATAAATGGCCACAGATCTGGCAAAGTGGAGACTGGTACCTTCTGCATGACAACACACCTGCACATCAGTCCCAAATGGTCACACAGTTTCTTGCCAAAACTCAAATTAATGTGCTTCCACACCCCGCCTATTCACCGGACTTAGCCCTGTGTGATTTTTATTTGTTTCCATCAATGAAAAAGCATTTGCAGGGATGCCGTTTTGTGTCATCAGATGAGGTGAGAGCAGCATCGCAGGAGGCCTTACGGGAAGTTTCAAAAAATGGCTTCCAGCAGTGCTTCCAGAAGTTATATGAGCGCTGGCAAAAGTGTATCATTGCCCAAGGTGATTACTTTAAAGGTGGTTATGCGTTGGCAATATAAACTTTTTAAGGTAAGGAATTTTAAGCCAAGTCCCCGAACTTTTGGGTCGTACTACGTATAACAGCTAGGAAAGTGAAAATGAAGAGGAAAAATTTTAAAATATACAATTGTCTCAATATTTTACAACTAACATATTCATTTAGTGTATAAGAGAATTATTTTAACATCAATATTTAACAACAGACTGTTTAGCAATAATGTTATGTAAAGGTTGAGTGCAGATAATGACATGTTACAAAATGGAAAGAATTTTCACAGATAATTACAAATAAACTTTTTTTGTAGTGCAATGCATTTAAAAAATTTTTTATCCTATAAAATTATATTGTACACAAATGCTTTTGTTAAGTAATGGTTGTTGAGTACTGATATCACTTTACATCATAGTTGATAATATGTCATCATAATTCTAATTACAATCATAATCATAAAATTATTCTCTTCTACATTAAATAAATACTTTGGATGAGAGTAAAATCTGTAGCAACATTAATAAGAATTTTGTTTGTTGGGTGTTATGGATTTTGAATTTGTTAAAGAATTTTGAAATGTACTGGAACCTTGAAATTTTGAATGTTCTTAATTTCAAAGTTCAAAGGTTCTAATTTGTTTAAAGTTTGCAAAGTTCTGAAACTTAAAAATTCTGGTGTTTTTAAAAAGAAAAAATTATTCTAAAGTTCTAATTCTTAATCCCTAAAGATGGAATGAAGAAGTCTGAAAATGCTTATATGTTTATGTTTTATATAATGTATTACAATAAAGCAGTTTTTTATTCAGTTTAAAAAATATAATTTGAAATAATAGTAAGTTATTAATGTTATAATAAATATACACTCTTCAAAAGTGAAATTGCAACACCATGAAGGAATTCACATAGCCACATGCAAATTGCAGGACCAGTAGAGGTGACAGATATATGTAAATGATTAAGTTTGCATACCCAGTTTCAGTCTATAAAGACCAGCAGCTGGCTCGAGCCATAAATGCTATCAGTGTTGGTTTGTGGCAGTTGAACTTTTGAAGAAGTGAGAAAATGCCTTAGAGACAACAACAAGCTGAATACCACCAGTTAACAGCTGGAGAACAAGACTCAGTTTGTTGATATGTATAGTTGCCACGTGTGTTTGGCACAATGCGAGTACCATTTAGTAATCTATGACATAATGGATGCAGGAACATATATAAACATGCTGAAGAGGGAGTGGATTGCACTGGTGCATGACTGCACAGACTGGCAGATGTGCAAAACAGCCCATTGGGACCCATTAGCAATGGCACATGACATCCAAAGCCACCTGCTGCCATCAATGGGTGAATCTGTGTTCATCAACAGGTTGCATGAAGTTGGGCTGCATGCACAGCAACCAGCAATGGGCTTGCCATTAATCACCTGACACATCTGCACACCTGGCACGATGGTGTTGTCATTGCAACTGGACCACTGAATGGCATTGGTATTGTTTACGGATGAATCCCACTTCTGTCCGTGGATGAATGATGGCTGTGGACAGGTGTGACAGTATTCCAGGGAATGTTATGTGCCAGCTGTTTTCACAACGTATCACACTGGCCCAACGCTGTGAGCATTATGTTTTGGGGAGGCGTCATGTTCAACTAGTGGACAACCTTGGTGCACATTTATGATACTCTGACAGTGAACCTATACATCATGCAAATTGTGGGTCTGTGGTTTGGCCATTGGTGCAGGTCACATCTGACACTGTTCCAGCAAGACAATTCCCAACTACATGTTGCACATTGAACTCTTACCAGTATGAATGAAATTTACACCTTTCCTGGCTGGCAGCCTTGCCAGATCTCTTTCCCATCACAAATCTGTGGGATCTTGTCCAATATGAGATGCACCAGAGACCATTGCCATATATTGTAGATGACATGAATGCCACAGTGGATGCAGCTTGGCAAGGGATACTTCAGGCAACTATTAATCACCTCATTGATAATATGCCTCACTGTATACTGGCCTGTATACCTGTTTATTCAGTAACAGTAATACCTGAATTTACAGGTTTGTGTTGCATGTCTTTGTTTGTTCTTTTAATTATTTGCATATGTCTGTCACCTCTACTGATTTTGCAATGTGCATATGGCTAAACTCATTCCTTTGTGATGTGATTTCACTTTTGAGGAGTCTACATTAGTGAGGCAAAAAAAAATTTTGTAATGATTACATTCTGTTATTTGTTTTAGAATTTTCTAATTAATACAAGCTTTCAAATTTTTTTTCCTCAGAATTTTACAAGCAAATGCATATTTTTACTTCATTGATTTAAGAAATCCACTGGAATTTGTTAAAAATTCAAAAAAATACATTTTTCTTAAATTCTGTTTAATTGAAGCTGATGTTTTTGAAGTAAGTATTTTCATTTTTCAAGAAAACTATTATTTATATAGTTTATCATAATGTTAGTCATTTAAGAACTATTATAATTTCAGGTGGATAACCCACAATAGCATATATCTTGTAGAAAATTGCAAGAATAAAAATAAAATTTTTGTATAACTAACCTCATGATATATCCTGTATTTCTGGGGCAGCCTTTGAAAGCAAAATAATTACTGGTATCAGTTTAATAGTTACCATCTCAAGCATTAGAATATTGCTTTTTCTGTTTCATTTCTGTTAACAAATTATTGTAGACATATAGAATAATTGGGTTTGGTTATTTATGTAACAGAGGTCACCAAACTTTTTCACGGTGGGCCAGATAACCGAGAGAATGACGAGTGCTGGCTGTATAACAATTTTGTTCAATATAGCATATTGAATACACAAAAAATAAAGACAATTAACATATTTATTTACCAATACACAAACTTGATGGCTGCAGCAAGCTGGTAATTGCTTTCCTTAGAAACTTCATTGCAGATACTTATACAAAAAGCGCTCTGATATCCAAAGTCGCAAAAAGCTGCCAAATTTTTTATTTCACTGATTTATCTAAAAGTTATATTACTGTCAGATGCAAAAATCAGATTGGACCAATTTTGGCATTTTTACTTCCACTTATTTAAATTTTTTTACATAGTAAGTTTATCTACTATCTATGATATTTCCATACATTAAATCTGACTTACAGAACCTGTAACCAATGCGTATCCTATGATATTTCCATATAAATAATTACATTTTAGCTTCTTTGTGGCACAGTACATCAATGGACTGGTCGAACTGCCGCAGGCCGTAGTTTGGTAACTCCTGTTTTATAATTATCATATTAATTTCTGGATTATTTGAACAATAGTTTGGCTAACTATTAAAAATTAATATAAAATAATTTTTATAAAAATAGGTAGGTAGAGTGCTGGTCTAGTACATTTTGATGCAACTGTTTTGGTGCAAGAAAAACTTTCTCCATTAATTCACCATTACCATTTGACATTAATGTTACTTCATGTCAATATAATACCTCTTTTACACTGTAATTTTTAAGCTGGCTTAATAATTATGCAGGATTAAAGTTGAATTACTGCTAACAGGGTTAACTACTCATTCACATTGAGAAATAAGTGGCTTATTTCACATTGTCTTCTAGCAATTATACATTATGTTACATCTATATATATTAAAATGAATGTATGTGTGTGTGTGTGTGTGTCTGTCTGTCCTTCATGCATTACCACACCGTTTATCTGATTGCCGTGAAACTTTGGGAAGTTGTTTAATATACTCCAGCGAAGGTTTGTGGCATAGTACAATTGCCATAAAACTTTGGAAAGTTTTTTAATACACTCCCGCGAAGTACATTTATCCTACAATAGATGGCGCACGTTTACACGAGCATTTGAGCACAGTGTGTTTGATCAATTTCAAATTGTGAAGACCATTTCTCCTTCAAAAAATATTTCTATATATGCATTTGTGAACTGTTATTTACGATATTCGTAATAATGTTTGTTTAATCACTTTATTTCAACTTTTTTTTGCTAATTACGTATTCGCTCGAACTTTGTTAAAACTTTAACTGTATACCGAACAACAACCGAAGTTGTAGAAGGAAATTCGCCTATTTTACCGATCTAGGGATCCCCTTTTCCAAATTTTAATATCATCTAATAATTTAAAAAGACAAATTACAATAAAACGGTTTATTATCCAACTATCAGAAATTTCACAACATGCCAAGGAAGAGAGGAAGGAGCAATTAAATAATTAAAATTATAAAGGATTTAAAAATATATATAAAAATGGGGAATATCGCACTTCTGACAATCGCAGCGAGTGTGTGGGCTAAATTTGGAGAATCCGTGCTTCTCGCATGGACAACTGTATGTGGCCGGCTCACGCGTCGAAAAACCTTCTGATTTATTCGTGTACGCACCAGACGGAAAAACAAAAAATATCGTGTATCCACAAACACTCCAATAAATAAATAGAATTGAAACGACACTTTGAAATGTTTTCCCGATGAAAATGAATAATAATAATAAGTTTCAATAAAAATAATAAAATGTAAATTGAATTTTATCATAACGAGTTTGCTTGAATTTCCTTTCTTCTGAGATCGCAGCAATGCGCGACGGGTAAGCTAGTTTTAAATAAAATTAAAATATTATTTATTTTCAATAAACCATTGCAAACTAATTTATTTTGCATAATTTCAGATTAAAATATCAATTTTAAATAATTATGTCAGATAGATATTTTATTCAGTATTTATTATTATTAAAACAAGTAAAACGACAAAACTGTATTTGGGACAAGACTATGTCTCAGAGACTCACTACTAAGTGGAATCACTTTGATGCTGAAGGCGGGCTTCGTTCTCATTCTCCAATCTTCTTTGGTATCACTGCTTTTGGGCACAATCGTTCAAACTTTGCCAACCATGATGAAATTAACCTATCCAGTTTCGAAATTTCTCTCCATTGCATGTAGGCCCGGGTTGAATTTTTCTCGATGCATAACGAAAATTTCCTGTTTTTGAAAAAAAATAATCATGGCTATTGTATCGTCTGAAATTATTTTTTTATTTTGCACTAACAATATACAGTTTAACCTGATTATAACATTATCGAATGTAATGACAACCCTAATATAACATCAAATTTTTATCGGTCCCACGATTTTACTATACAGAACTAGATAATGTTAAAAAAAACCCACTTGTAATGAAACCCTGTTTTAATGTCATATTTGAAGCACTCCCAAATTTACAAAATTAGATTACAAATTTTATTTAACATAGTAGAAACTACGTGTTTGGTCCTAAGTTCAGAGTTCACTTCTTAGAATGACTGTGGGTGGTACTCTCCTCTGTCTGACTTTGGTGGGGTGAGGTGCCTGTTTTGCCTGTTTGTAGAAGAGGGTTGCCATTTTGTATTTTATTTTGACTCTGTTCTCAGTCCCCTGACTACCTACAAGTCTGGATTTTTTTATGTGCAAATGATTTGGGCACCTAATACTCTGTGCCAAATATCAACTCTTGACATGTACTCCTTCGTACCTCTATGCTGGTAACATAAAACGGCAGTACAATTTTATAAACAAGAGATAGTCTTGTCAATTATCTATTGTTGTTGGCAATATGACATTAATTTTGTTATTTCAACTATGAAAACAATGGATGTTCCGAAATGTATGCTTCTGTTAACAAAAACTCTTTCTAACCTGTTACCAGTGCATTCTCCTTCTATAAAATCATAACCAACAAAAATAGCTCTATACTAATGTTTTTGAACCCCAATGATGGTTCTTCTTCAGGTATTTTTGAATCTCTGATGGAAATGCAACTTGTAAAACATCAGATTCGAAAATGTGTGTTCGAATGCACGCTTCCCGTTTACGTCTGTTTGTCATGCGCAGTTGATTTCAATATGGCTATCATAAATTACTGTTCATAAGCACCTGCCAAGCTACTGATAGCATAATCTTTTTATGGTTAATGCATTGATTATCCCTAAGGCTAGCTAAGTATATGCTGGCAGCCTCTAACCACTTTATATGGTGTATGTGCCATGCGATATGGATAATTTTGGCTTTCTTAAATTCGGGGTCTATATTTGGATCAGATGCATAAATTGCCAGAGCCGTTGTGTTCCTTTGCTTCTGAATATCCACAGTGTGTTCTTTCAGTCTAATCTCTAAGGATCGTTTGGTGGAGCCCATATAGACAAGGTTTCTATCACATCTGCGATCCATAATCGGTATGCTGTAGACCCCTGACAGCTTATCTTTATCTGGTTGATCTTTTCCATTGAATAGGATGTTAAATATCGAAGTGCATCTTCAGTAGGCAATACATATGCGGTTCTTTTTAGCTATCTCGCCATACAGCTTTCTAATTTATAGATTTCAAGTGACTGGAATGATCTTATCCATATCCTATCATTCCTCCCTTTCTGGTAGGTCTTGAGCTGGGTTTTGGTATCCATGTATTAACTTGCGTATGAGCTTGCCGTATCCGTGCTCAGAGGCTATTCAATGCTTCTGTTGTTCAAAGTATTTAAATTAAAGCAGCATATACTTATCTATAAAGAAAAATGTTGCACATTTGGATATCTTCTGCCTTTTTTTTTTTAATTTGTTGCAGACCTTGGGGAAAGCTTGAAGTGTCTTAAGCTTGTTTGAGAAAGAAATTTGAGCTAGTTGTTGATAGTTAACTGTTAACTGGTTTAATATTAAGTCAGTTTTGTTTACATTGCATACCTTGAGTTGACTTAGTTAAGCTGGCTTGAAAATTAGTGTGAAAAAGGTATTATTGTAAAAGCAATGTTTAATGAGTCATTCTTCCACATTAAAGGATATACTATTTATTAATGATTATCTGACACATTTTGTAAACTAAAATTTTTAATTATATATAATACACAACTTCATTTATTTGTATCACCAAACAATCTACCAATTTATCCATTAATCTATTTTAAGGCTCATAAATAATTAAATACAAATTAATTTGCCTAGAGGTAGGTGGTTATTCTGACATTTTATGGTAATTTTAATTTAGAGTATTCTGGAAGAAAAGAATTGGCATGAAGCGGGACTAGCAACCTCTGCTTACTGTGCAAATGCATTGCTAGTAACACTACCAAGTCTTCCATTTGGTTTTTGCTTCCAGAAGTTTTAATTAATTAATTAATTATAGATATAACCATACTGGTCACTAGCCATAAAATTGTTAATTAGAAAAAATACAACTAATTAAAAATAATTAGTTATATTTTTTTAATTGAGATTTTATCTTTTTAAAATCACTAAAGTATTAAGGTTTAAAATAAGATATTTTATTATATAAAAAGAATGTATCTTTATTATATCATAAATAAATTTATTATTTATGTATAATATACAGGATAAATTATTTTTAAGACTGTATATAATAATTACATTTTATTATATAGAAATAATTTACCCATTTTATATAATAATAATTTATCCTACATTTGTTAATATGCAACCATAAAACTATGACTTTTGTAAGAAGGAGAAAGTAATTATTTTTAATAAAAATAAATTCATTAATAAATAATGTAATCTGTCACAAAAATATAAATTTATTAAATTTATTTTTTAATAAATTTTTCCAATTTTATATTAATAAAGAGGAAGAAATTGAATTGAAAATTAACTGTTTTGTTACTCAATCAAAACCAAAAAATGATATATAGTACTATTTAAATTACAATAATTTATAATTTTTTGCACTTTGTTTTTATTTTTAGACTAGTTCATTAACACTCTTCCTTAAATGGTGGGTTTGAAGTGTAATTGTGAGAGGAAAACAAAGTTTATCAATGGTTGATTATTTGAGTTCTTTCAAATTTATAATTTCACTTAACTAACATTATTTTTAAAGCCACAAAATGTTTTAAAACTTAAATATACTGATTGATACTATAATGTGGATTCAGTCTGACCCACTTTGTTTCATTTTGTGATGACTTGTAACACACAACTGTCACAATAACATTGACATTAAGAAACATTTATGTCAAAACAACAATCATGAATTAATGGAGATAGTTTTTCTTGCATCAAAATGTACAATTCTATTAGACTGTTATGTTATACTAACATTAACTAATAAATACAATAATTTTTGAATTAAATTTAATTCAAAATAATAATTAATGAAATCAAAACTAAAGATGACATTACTTTTTGCTTTATTTGTTAAACTCTGTAATGTAAAAACTCTGTTTTACATTAATTAAACTAACATTTGTATAAAATTTAAAATTTACTGTAAATAACTTTCAATCTGACCACATGCTAGTAAAGACATCACTACTGTACTCACTGGCTGCCCCAATAATTCAATTGTTTATGTTTATGAACTGTCCCAGTTATGTATGTTAAGTGTAAAAATAAATAAATATAATATAATTTTTTATTTTATGACTAATTTTTTTTGTCTAATAATAATAATAAAATAAATGTGGAAAAACTTAAACAGAATATAATTTTATTATTGATACTAAAATTATTTTCAGTTTAATATTGTTAAAAATGTTATAACCTTATAATTTTAAGCAAGATTTCATTACCAGTTTTGCTTGTTTTAATATTTCAATTTTAGTACATCATCAATGATTTTAATATTTGTTTGAACTGTTAATGGTCTTTTGTTTTAGTTAGTGATTGGAATTTAAAATCAGCATATAACACGCATTCCCTCTCAAATTATCTTTCAAACACAGATAACTTTTGGTTATTTGTTGAAAAATTATCGTATTAAATTTTACACCCTGAAGAAGTGATTTGATTTTGTTTAAATTACCATATTTACTCGCATATAAGACAAAGTTTCTATTCATTTTTCACTGCTTCAAAAACCTAAGTCGTCCTATATGCATGAATGAAGGATACTTTGCATTTTTGCAATAATTTTTATGAACCACATATTCACATTTTTTACTGGATGCTCAAAAGTATTTTATCTGGGTCATTTTAATAGTTCTTGTGTAATGTCAGGAGTAACGATAAATAGCAATAGGAAAAGCAAAGCTTTTGAATTGAATTCAAAATTGAAATTCCAAAATCACACAAAAACCTGATATACGTTTTAATCCATTCTCACATGAAAACAGATGATTATTCAGAAATAAGAATTTGGAGAAACTCATAAGTGTAATTGATGGAGAGTGGATTCGATTGTTAAGAATTGGCAAAAAAGTTCCTGATTGTCCAGCTTTACATGAACAAATTATGTTGTCAATTTTAGATTTTTCCTTAAAGTTTAAAATGCCAGTAATTTTTGTGGACAATGTATGCATTTACATACATTTACATACATTTGATATTTTATTTGTGATTACATGAAATAAAATTAGTATTGTATTAATAAATCTAATTTTCTTTATTTTGATCTTTAAAGTCACACCTTATATATTTGAGATCATCTTATATGAGAGTAAATACAGTATCTTCATAAAAATAATTGCTATTATTATTTTTTTTTCTGCTTACATATTTTACAGCATAGAATATTTTGGAAAAAAAAATTAAGGCCTAGTGTATGTAAACTATTCTGTGCCTTTGATAGTTGGCCCCAATTTTTCTTACTATACAGTAATACCCAGAGTTACTTAAGTAATGTGGACTGTAGACTTTTACTAAACTCAAATTTTATGTAAGTCGAATTTGTAAATTGCTTAAGTTAACAACATAATTAATAACTCAGTAGTGTATTTATTATGTGTACTGTACATATATTATTTATTATTTTTTTAGAAATACAAAGTACATATATAAAAGAAACAAAGAAAGAAACAAAAATAATCTGAAATATTATTTTTTCCCAGCTATTGTTGTTATCGTCTTCCTGTCTTCATACATGTGAATTATTTTTAATTTTTCTTCTAAAGTAATTGCAGAGCTTTGTTTTTTTGGTTTATTACCAATGAATTCGGTTTGTCATTTTGATTGCATTTTAATGGTACAGTAATGTAAATAAACAACAGACACTATGTAAGTGTAGCTGTGGTAAATAGGTTGTGTATTAAACAAACAACTCAAGACAAACTACTCTAATGATATGAAACAATACATATAGAAAAACAAGCAATGAAGATATGATTGGTTTTGCTGCTTGACCTTCATTGAGTACTGTAGAAGAATCTTGTTTATGAGAAAGAGTGCCTGGTATGCTTGTGTACGTGCTTACAATTTGACTGAAAAGTAAAGGATTAGCAAAGCAATAAAGTAACAAATTGGTACAGTGCAAAAGAAAGAAAGAAGAGTGAGAGAGAATGAATGCACGAATGTTTGAAATAGACTAATTCTTTGTAAAATTACATGTTACTCTACTCAGATTTTTTTCCAGTTTTTGAGATTTACATTTTATGTAACTGTGAATTTATATAAGTCACGTGTTATGTAACTTGGAGTATTACTGTATTATGGTTTTAAAAAAGTAGTAATAATAATAATATATTTAATTAAACAATAAAATTAACAATACAAAAATATTATTTTAGAGTTGGGCTAGGTAGGGGCTAGCCATAGCCTACTAAAGGCCATTTACAGAATTCATTGATCTGTGGGAGATCACAGACCATCTTATATGTGAAGACCAATGAATTCATTGGTCTTCACATATAAGATGCTAGGTGATTTTTTTTATTTTACAAAAGTTGTGTCTAATATACCATAAAGTATGGTAACTACAGAATGTTTTATATCACCAATAAATATAGTAACTAATTTTATTCTGATTTTATCATATACCCAGGGTGGCCAAGCTCCTTGATAGTCCGAGCCATTTTTCAAAATTTGAAATTTTTTGCGAGCTGCAATTAAATATGTATTAAAAAGGTATGCAAAAATTTCCAGATTACAAATTATATCCATAGCAAGAGTGATACAAATTGTTTCCTCCAGAGCACAATGTCAACTGTCCATTGCAATGACAGTTTACAAATTCAAAATCGGTCTGGAGTCGGATGATTACGCCACTGTTTATGTTCGTTCGCGCAGTTTTCGATGAATCATATCATTCTTAACTTGGACGGAAATGAAATTTGTTACAACGTTGCACTTAGTCTTTCATATTTGTTGTTAGTAATTTAAAAGACATTTTGAAACACATACGGAATGATAGTAATTTTTTAAAATATAATAACACAAAAATGAAAAGGGAACTCGGATACATTTATCGAGAGCCACAAATAATCCTTCAAAGAGCCGCATGTGGCTCGCGAGCCGCAGGTTGGCCACCCCTGTCATATACTTTGTACTTCTAAAATAAAATAAAAAATGGCACACTTAAACTGGAACTTTATAATCAATTAACACCTAAATGCAACTTCCAGCACATAATAAACAAAGAAATTTTAATGTTCAAATGTTTTCGGCCATCTTTTAGAGATCCTCATCAGGAATGTATGCACAAAAAAGCACAAAAACAGTTCAATCCTTTAAAAATTTCTAACTTTCGAACCTCACTGCATTTTAATTTTTAAACATTTAAACAATCCTTAGGTGTCAGTTAGTTGACTTTTGAAATACTTTAATATTCTCTTCTTAAATGATCATGTTTTGTATTTTAATAGATTTTTAAAAATATTTTAGTGAATTTATTTCTGCTTCTTACAATTTATATCATTATTGATAATATTCTAAAAATAACATAATTAAAAATGTTTCAATATTTAATTCAAAATTTGAATATTGTAATTCAGTTTATATATATAATGTTTGAATATTCCATTATATGATATCCTGATGATGGCTGCAGAGATAATGTTTGGTTGAATAAATAAATTTGTTAGTTTAAGGATGTTTATTTTGTTAAGATAGTTTAGAGATTCAATAAATAAATAATTAATTACCTAAAACCAGCAATAATTCTCTTCAAAACGAACATTTTCTTCCATTTTTAATGGTCACCATCAGGTTTCCATACATTGCAATGCTTGTAAGAGAATGCCCATTCCAAAAATTTAAAAATTGTACGTCTTGAAGATATGCGCATGCTCAAGAACCAGCAATTACCTAAAACCAGTAATAATTCTTTTCTTTGAAGAGAATTATTGCTGGCTTTAGGTAATTACTTATTTATTTATTGAATTCTACACCAGTAATATCCTGGTGATTGGTTTAGAGATTGTAACTGATTTACAGTTTTTTATTTCAGATTTTAAGAAGACAGAAAAAGTTGAATTTAATTGTAGTAGATGAATTATTTTCTGAATTTAATAAAATTATTTTACTGAAATTATCTACAAATGATGAAAACAAAAATGATACTTTACTAAGCAAAAATAGTAGTGATTTAACTGATAAAGCATTGGCATATATGATACAAACATCTGGAACAACTGGTCAACCAAAAGTGGTATTTGTACCTCATAGATGCATTGTTCCTAATGTTTTACATTTAAGGTAAAAATTTATTTATTTTTTATAATTTTAGCAAGTCAGTCAATAAAATTATTGATTTTAATATTGAGTTTACTTGGCATTTGAAGAGCAGATTGAGAAAAGATTTAAAGAGAAAAATAAAAGGATTTTAATACTAGAAAAACTATTTATCAATTATTTTCAAGAATAATATTCATCAAACAATTCGTATCTTGCTATTATAAACTTTTATTTCACAATATCACCAACATACAGCCAGTCATAAGTATAGTTTGGTTTCTCTTAATTAGTATAGTATCTATTAATAATTTCCATCTTGTATTTTTAACATTTTATAAATAATTATGATGTGTAAAACTTCTTTAATTTTTCTCATACACAAGTTCCATACTTGCAAAACTTTCTATTTTCACATATGGATAGTTCTACAAGATATGGTAGAAGAGTAATGAGACACTGCACATAATACATGAAGTGGCAATATTGTAGCCACATTTTTATGCCATCAGAAAAATAGCACTTCTACTTCTAATTCATTAGTGGTAAAATGTTTCATTCTAGAATACTTTACTCCAGTATATAAGTGCTCCATTACTGAAATTAAACAATGTCATTTCAGAGCACAATATTTAGCTTTTAACTACAGCAGTCTGGTATTCTAGTGAGCTCATTGTTGTCAGCCTTTATAACAAAACTTATTATGAGGCAATTAGAATATATGTTTCATAGATCTTTTGCAATCTCATACCTTGTTTTTTGATATATAATAGACATTTGAATGTTATTTTAATGGGGTAACAATGTAGTAAAGTGACTTGGGTATTTTCTTCAATCATATTAATACAGTGGAACCTAGTTAATTCAAACCAGGATAACTCAAAGTTGCATTTACTTGAAGTCATTTTTTTTCCCAGTTATTCCCAAACATGTTAAATCAAACTGGTTAACTCAAATTCCTTGAAACTTTTTAACATAAAGTCCAATTTTTTCCCCAACCAATTCAGGTTAATTAGGTACCACTGTAGTATGTTTCCATGTATTCAGTTCTCACTAGAGAGAGAAAATGTCACAGCAGTTGTTCAAAATGAGATATTTTGTATTTAAAACATAAATAACAACTGAATTTGTTAATGATTCATATTCATAATTGAAACAATCATTGACCATAGGGAAATTTACAATTCATATTCTTGGGACTTTACAATTCATATTCATAAGACACACAACAAAATATGATTAATTGATTTTTTGGTCGTTCTATGTAGGTACCCGGTACATTTATATAACAATTGCAGATAGGAATACTAACTTTATAAATGAATTTGAGCATAAATTATGAACAAATTAATATTAATTTTTTGTAAAATAAATACATTTTATTAAAGATGTATTTATTTATATATTTATATTTTATTTTATAGATCAATATTCGAAGTTCACCCTGAAGATAACATTATACAATTGGCTCCTTTAACTTTTGATCCTAGTGTTGTAGAAATATTCTTAGCTCTTACATCTGGAGCTTCAATTGTTTTTGTACCAGAAAAAATTAAGGCTATGCCAAAGAAACTTTCTCTGATATTAAAAAAACAAAATATTACAATATTGCAGGTATATATATTAAAATGTAACATAAATTAATTAATAAATGTTGATAAAATAAAAAAATACTAATTTTTATAGTACAGGGAATTAATTATTGTATTTTTTATTTTTGTTTTACACTTATAATTTGACAATAAGATTTTGCATTAAAGTAAGATAATTTCTAATCAGATGAAATGTGTTGCTTTTCTAATATACTACTGATCTTTGGTTCTTATAATAGATAACCATAATTTTAGAACTGTACAAATTAACTCTTTCTTATTAAAATTGCTTACCAGATTAATAAGAAACAAACATTAGAGAGTAGCAGTAGCTGAAGAAGAATTTTATATTAAACATTTAGTCTTTCATAGGTTTTATCTCCATTACCTGTTACATAGGCATTAACATCAATAGCAATTTTTGATAAAATTTAATCTGAATAATGATAGAAAACTAATGATCTAATGACAAACATCAATCATCAATCTATATAAGTAATGATTAATTTTTTAAATTTTTAAGTCATTTCACATTTATTACTTGTATAGTAAGACCGTGCTTAATGCTGATTTGATATAATGCGGTCTGCTTGAAGCCTAAAAGAAGCTCAAAATTTACTTTGATTTAAATTATCGTGGCATTTTATTTATTCGTAAATAATATGATTATTTGCGAACACAAACCAATCAGCAAAAGGTGGCAAAAAGGTGTACTTTCTTTAAATCTAATGTTGTTTGATGCAGTTTTGGAAAAAATATATCTTCATGGATGCCATAGGAAATATCGACTTTGCTTGACAAGAATTAACCGATAAATGCACAAACGAAGTGTGGAAGTTATGGCTGAAGGTATCCAAGAATTCTCAACGAGAAGAGCCTATCGCTGTATTGTTAGGTTGATCAAACTCAACCTAATCAATATAGCAGGACTAGGAGATATAGACGAGCAGGATATTGAGCAGTTACAGCAGGTTTCTGGTGAGAGCCTTACCAATGATGCCTTCAAGAACTGGCAGAACATGGAATTCACATGGAACTGGAAAATAGAGATTCTGAAAATGAAGAACCCAAAAAATTTCTGTACAGATTTCCTTAGTAAAAGTTTGGTAAGATAACCAAAATTGTCGATCAAATTGCAGCAAATGATCCAGATTTTGAAAGGAGTGCAAAAGCAAAACGAGGTGTTTTGGATGCAATCTTCTGCTACCGACACTTGCTTAAGGAAAGAAAAAAGCAACAAATTCATGACTTCATGACTTTATTGCAAAAGAACAAGAATTTCAGAAAAGTCAGGACCTTCGTCACAAAAAATGAACTTTACATTTCTGTGTGCATGTTTGTGTGTTATTTAACATATATTATTGTACAAATTAATATAAAAATAAGTTAAAATTAAAGTAAAATTGTTTATTTTTGGTTGCATGTTCCCCTTTCCCTATTTACTGTGTGTTAAAATGACCTTGTTTAATGCTGTTTTGTTTAGCACTTCGTTGTCTAGGAATGCATGTTAAGTGGGGTCTTACTATACTTTTTTTTATAATCATGACTGAAAACTATGAGTATGATTTGTATTTGTTTTAATGTTATGTTATATGAACTTTTATACTGTTTTTTGTAAGTGGGAGGAAAAAATTTTAGAACAGATGCAAATTCTTGCTGGCAAACAAATGAAATGCAAATTATTATTTTGGATTTATTGTTAGCATACAAAGTCAAAAAATTAAATAACATTAAATTATATTGTTTTAATTCTCAATGTAAATCAGTATAAAAAATCTTCAAATAACTTGTAATTTCTTGAAATAATTTAAATTACTCTTTGTAATAATTTGGCACTCAAGCATTTCATTAGTTTCTGAGATTTCAGTACATTTATCATTGTAGCAAATTGGTTCAGATAATGGTGTAGATATATTGTAGCTTATAAATATGTAGTTTATTACAGTAATAGATGGCACTGTAATAGACTTCAATTTTCCTCAACAAAAGAATCTGAGATTACACTTTTTGCCCTTTACTTTTCCAGCTGTTATGTATATATGTTACTGTGAATGACCGATATCTAGCGAATGTCAACATTCACACAGTCCTTTCGTGTATGTACGAAATATTTGCTAAATATCATTATTTCTCACTTACACCGGCAAATGTTGACATTCAGCATGCACTGATGGTGAATGTTTAATAAAAATATTTTTATTACGTTAAGACAAAAATGCAACTTTTTAATATGTCAAAATAGGAGAAAGCTTAAGTAACAGCGCATGTAAATAAATTGTTGAACCTAAAACGAACAGTACATTCTTAACCATTAAAGAAAATAATACAATAATAAACTTACACAAAAATTATGTGATTAACGTTATACAATCTTATTTATTGCAACAACTTAAACTGTTATGGCACTTTGAATTGCACAAGAGTCCTTTGCTTTTACAACTGCATTTATTCGTGGAACACTTTTTTTGCAATGACAGCGTGTATAGCCTTGCCCTCCACTTTTCGAATTAGCTGCAGCTGCTTCTCTTAGCGATATTTCTTGAGAAGAAATCTCATCTATGGAAAGTAACTTTTCTTTACAAATTACAAACTGATTACGTTATTAAGTGATTATGAACTGATCTGTTAATGGTGTCTTTTATTCAGATATCGCCGATGCCTTACCGACGACCTTTCTCATCCTCCGCCACTCGACCTGACAAACCGATCCCCACCTCACGGGATCAAAAGAACAAAAACGCCATCCAGTGACAAAGTGAGCAGTTTCCACCAAACCATTGCCGGAAAAACAGGTATGACCGTGTCCTACCTCCGGCTATCCACAAAATATTTGGCGATAGACTGTCGCCTCTTTGTCGACATTGGCTTCTCGGGTGTCGTTTCGACCTCCACCAAAGCTTATCTGTGCTTGTCGACATATACCGGCAATTGTTCGAATGTATAATAATATAACCAAATATTCGGACTTTCACCTACATATTTTGTATGTGTCAACATTCACCGGAAAATATCGACATTCTCTAATTTCGGTCTTTCACAGTAANCACCTCCACCAAAGCTTATCTGTGCTTGTCGACATATACCGGCAATTGTTCGAATGTATAATAATATAACCAAATATTCGGACTTTCACCTACATATTTTGTATGTGTCAACATTCACCGGAAAATATCGACATTCTCTAATTTCGGTCTTTCACAGTAACATATACATAACAAAGTATTGAAATTGTGTCAGATTTGACCCTCCAAGTTTTTGCAAATCTCCACATTTTGAGACCTCCTGAACCCAAAACAGGCAATAAAACACGAAAAATTTTCATATGTATAGTTTATGTTGGCATCCATTTTGTTTAATATTTCAGGATGGAGTAAAGATTAAGAAACAAAATTCAGCATAACTAGACTGGGCTAACTAGAAAAAATTTATGTAATTTACTTAAATAATTTTGCTAAAATTTAACTCTGAACCACGATAGCAGGAAGTGATTATATTTTCCCCACGGACTTGCTTCCTTGTCCAGAGATGACACATCTGATTGCATCACTTTTGACTGAATTGGGAACATAACATCAAAAAATTGCTATTAAGCTTAATTTTTGCCACAATTAATCTTGACAGAATTTTACAAATGTGCAATAGCAGGGACCAGTCTATTTATGTAGTGAAAGGAACAGATTGACAAATCCAATGTAAGGTTATTCATTGTATGTTACCAAAAAGAGGTTCAATAAAACTTTCAGAGGCCTGAATACTACACATTGTCCAGCCAAGATATATGAAATGGTCTGTAATGCTTTTATTTTTTAATGCAATTTATGTTGTCAACTGTTATAACATGCTAGGGTATACTATTTCAGTTTCTCTAGTTATTTTAAAATTTATGTGAGTAACAAATATTGTGTTTTGTATTACAAGTAATATGCTTTGTGAATATGAGCATTGTTTTATAAGCGGATTTTGATTTTTTTTATCCCTAAAAATTGGGATATCATTTAAACAAAAAGACACTAGTGGCAAGATATCAAAAAGGCCAAAGAAAGTGATCTCTTTCAAAGCCAAAATTAAAATTCTAGATCAATTGCAGAAGAATCATTAGTTATAGCTGCTTGCTCTTTTTGCCATAAATGAATCAACTATTTTTTAAGAAAAACAAAGATAAGAAATGTAATACCATTGTCTTACTTTCAAAGAATAAAAATTGTGAACATTGTCAGAAATCCAATCATCAAAAAGAAATTGGAAAAAGCTGTAAACATCAGGATTGAAGATTAGCCATAGAAGAATGTCTCTTTGAGTAGTTCCATTATCTATGAAAAAAGGAATGTCTGTGTAATCATTTTAGTGCAAGTCAAGCACTACTTGTTTAAATTCATTCTGAAGAATAGTTTCAAAGATTATAGAAAAGAATACTCTACATAATGTAAAGATTTCAGGAATAAATTAAGGAATGCTTATTGTGTTGCCAGAACAGTTGCATGAGAAAGAATAACAAGAGAGTCAAAACATACTTTTTTTTTTTTTTAAGAATATATGNATTTAAATTTTTGTTCTATTTTATTTATATTCGAATGTTCTTAGCCTGACGATGGCCAACTGATTTGGCTGAAAACGTTAGCTTTACATTAAAATTTTTTCTCAGCAAATTAAGGTGTTTTGTTTTTTGATTTATTCCATTTAACATTGAAAATTTAATAAAATTGAATTTCAGTTTAAAATTTATTCTTGTTTTTATATAACCTGAACCTGAAAATAATTTCAGAAACCAAAAATATTTGCTGTTTAAAATTAAGTAAAACTCTACAATAAGATTAATAAGAAAATCTTTTTGTTTTTTATATTTAATTTTGTTACATCATTAATAATAACAAAACTAAATATAAAAAAACAAAAAAAATGTTTAAATACTTTTAAATAAATTATCTCTTTAATTAGATTAAGTTAAAAGGAGACAAAGTTTGAAATTGTAATGTAAAGATTGTCAGAAGTATGAATGTTTGATTTGTAGACCCCTGAAGTAATTTATTGCATCTTAAGGCAAATGTATTGTTTTTAATAACATTTAGATGAAGATCTAAATATTACTGAACATTTTTTGATAAAATATTTATTGAAGAATAAAACAAAAACATTAATAATATTTTTGTATTAATAATTTAATAATAATTACTTAAATATAATATTTTTATAAGTTATTAATATTTCAGGCTACTCCAACATTAGTGAGCAATTTTGGAATAGAAGTTTTAAAAGAATCAATTTTATCAGAATCATCATTACTTCGTATTCTTGCATTTGGTGGAGAAGAATGCCCTTTACCTAGTAGTATTAATAAGTGGAAATCCAAAAATAACTCAACTAGATTTTTTAATTTATATGGGATCACTGAAGTATCATGCTGGTCAACATATTGTGAAATTTTGCCTGAAGATTTAATGTGAGATTATAGAAATTATTGCTCTTTGTTTAATAATAATTTTAAATGCTTTATGTAAGTTGTATTTCAATGTTTAGGTGTATAAACAAAGTTACTCAACTGGGAGAATGCCTTGTTGATACTGAAGTTCAAGTATTAAATGAAGAAAATTTAAAAATAGATTATGGAGAAGGAGAATTATATATAGGTAAGTTGTTATTTCAGTTCTGTGTAAAATTAAGTAATATTTAAAATTTTATTTACAGTAAATAGATAAATTTGATGTACTGTACACTCATTGCCATAAAAATTAGTGCAGCAACATTTGAACTTATTTATTGCAAGAAAAACTACAAATGAAAGGAGGTTCTAGTATGCTGTTGGGTTACCTGTAGTGTAAATACTTGATGTAATATGTGTGGGCACGGAGGCATACAGGTGCCATATGGTGTCCTGTGGCATCTCAGTTCACAATTGCTGTAAGTGGTCTTCTAGATCAGCCAGACTCATAGTCTATCCAACTTGGCATCCCAAGTGATCCCAGACATTGTTCAATTGGTGACAAATTGGGACCGGGCAGGCCAGGAAAGTGTGGCAATGTGGTGGAGGTAGTCCTGTGACACTCTTGTGTGGTTGAGCATTACACTGTTTGAAAATGGCTCTTGGGAGCCTGCTATGATAGGCAACACATGTGGCTGCATGGTGTCACTAACATACCACTGGGCTGTTATGGTCCTTTGAATCACTACTAGAGATGACCAGCTGTTGTATGTGATGGCACCCCAGACCATCACATCAGCTGTGGGATGTGCTGCTCCAAAGTATAGGCAGGATTGAGGCATTTACCATGGAGCCTCTAGATGCAAACACAGCTGTGATCAGTGCCCAAATTGAATCTGGATTCATAGCTGTAGATGACCCAGTTCTATTTCATTGTGGTCCAGTCCTGTTGGGAGTGACACCATGCAAAATGAAAGTAAATGGCAGCACACATAAGGTACCTGGGTAAGGAGCATTTGGTATCACATAATGTGATACCAAATGCTCCTTACCCAGGTACCTTAAAATGGTGTGGACAAGCACAGGGACCTGTAATGATGTCACCACCTGTGTCTGGATGGTGGACAATGATACAATTGGCTGTGTACATTCTTGTTGGAAGACCAGGTGGTCTTCTCAGCTAGTGATCTGCTGAGAGCATCCTGAGTCTGGGTGCCATATTTGTGAGCTTTCTTTCATTCACTAACCCCAAAACCTCGCAGTATTGTCAGAATGGCCTAGGTGACAGGCTATTTGGTTAGATGACCTTCCAGCTTCTTTCAACCTAATGATCCTTTACCTCTCAAACTTGGTTAGTTGTTCATATGATTTTTGATTGTGATGTAAAGGCATCTCTAGTGATACATTGTCCCTCTGCAAGAGGTAAACTACAGACATGATGCCTTTGCACAATTTTTTATAGGCCAAGGGGATGATGCACTTTAATGCCCTATGCTGGCATTATGCAATGAACCTTTATGCTATAACTCTAATCATCTCTATATCTGTTTAAGACTTATCTGCATGCCAAGTTTTGCAGTGATATGACAATTTTTTCTTGGTATGCTAATTTTTATGGCAATGAATTTGTATTAAATATTTTAACATTGATAATACAGTAGAACCTCGAAAACTTGGCTCTCGATAACCCGGCACTCCGGATAACTCGGCCACACCCTGGCAGGTCAAAAAAATCCTTAGTTAATTAATTTTCATTATAGACAGCTTTATAAAAGTATAAAAGCTCTCATAAAGTATTTTTCTGAGGTCTGTCTTATCAGGTAAATTACTGTACACAGTGTATTCATTAATTTTCATTTTCATGTAGTAAAGGCTCTATGCTTTCATAAAGTACGTAGTTTTCCTTTGTTTAAGGGTATTTGGGCAGTTTATTCTCTGTTATATTCTCAAGTAAACAATACATACAAGTACAGTACAGTATTTTCTGAGGAAACACTCGTACTTATTTTTTTTAACCCCATTCTCGATAACCCGGCATTTTCACAAACTCGGCCACCCTTCGGTCCACATTAGGCCGAGTTTTCGAGGTTCTACTGTACAAAAATTTGCATAGCAGCCAATTTAAATATTAAAATATTATCTACAGTTCTTTGAACAACAGAATACAATCCATTTAATAATTTAAAATGAGTACATATGTACTTTTATTTTGTTATTTGTAATGTGTGTGTATATATATATATATATATATTGTAAATATAATATATTTCTGTATATGTGTGTATAGATCAAAACAATGTTGTTCTTTTGTTTTGATTGTGGATTTAAATACATCATTGGAGAATTATGATTGAGTACTTGATGAAATTAGTAATACTTGTACACAAAGCATATCAATATTTTTTCAATTCTAATTTGAAGAAGATGCAAGAAGATCTCCATTTTTATATTAAATTAATTTGGGAAGAGGTAGAATAATATGACAAATTTTAGAAAGTGGTGAAAATTATTTATATGTGTGGCACAAGAAGATAACCACAGAGGAGGGCTGGCAACAGTTTAGAGAAAGAGGTATTAAGTTTTGGGCATGGAGTTTAGAGAAGGTTGTGATATGCTGTGACAAACTTGTATTAATACTTAGTGAAAGTTGTACACAGTGAATAAATAATTTCGTTGTTATTTCTTTGTGTTTATTGGTAAAATCTTTTCCTCACTCACACATACACAGTGGGTGATCGGTTACTGAACATTTCAGACTACGAACAATTCAGATAACAAACACATATTCGGATAACAAACACCTCACAAAACGAACACAAGAAGAAGCAACATAAAATAAATTACAGATTGGTCTTCCCTTCTCTTCAGGCAACAATTCAAAACTTTTTGGTGTGTAGGAGACATTGGCATTGATGCACAACCTGGTATTTACTAATCAGATAGTATTTCTATGCACTTTGAAACTCTCCCTTGTAATTCCAGCCTTTTATTTTTCTGACAAAAACAATTCTTTTATAGTATTCGTGAGACTGTTGGGCAGGCACTTGTTAAGTTTTGCGTCAGTTTTTATTTTCAAAAGGTGAGAGTATAATAAATTGCATTGTCAGCATGCTATAACAAAGGTCATATGATGCAAAATTACATAACTCAGCAGCAAAAGTATTATTTTTAATTGAGTTTTAATCAGTGATTTGATAGTGATACTTCAATTTTCAGGCACTGATATATAAAAATAAATATCATCTTTGAATTTATGAAATAAAGGACTAAATTGTATTTATAATTATTACCTCTGATAATAGCAATATGTTGTACTGGTGTTGTTATAATATATATTTACAATATACTTTTGTTAGTTACTCATATATTAAAAATATTAATTTTAGGAGGTGCTCGTCAGTGTTTCATTAATGAAGAAATTCAGATAAAAAATATAAACAAACAAATGAGAGCAACAGGAGATTGGGTGTACAAAAAAGAAAATGGTGATTTATTTTTTATAAAACGGAAAGATTCTGTAGTGAAACACAATGGAAAGAAAATAGATATTGCATTTATTGAAAACAATGTTAGGAAATTGCCTTTTGTAAATTGTTGTTCAACTTTTTACCACAAAGAAGAAAAACTGCTTTATGTCTTCATAATTCCTGTAGATAAACAGAAAGAACTGAATCAGATTGAAATGGAAATTTTCAAAATTTTTAAAACTGAGCAGTCGGCGATTATTCCATTTGTTGTTCAAGTTATTTATTCTTTTCCACAAACAACTCATGGTAAGTAATTTATTTTGTAATTTTATTATAATTTATTAGAAATAGAATCATACTTATTTCTTTTGATATTTTATATATAAAAAAAGTATGGGTTGAGTTTTTTAAGAAGTTTTGAAACCATCAAAAATATTAAATGTTCTCAGAACTATTTTTTGTTATTAATAGTTTTTAAAACATTTCTTCATTATGTGTGTATTTATATTAAAGAATAAATAGATCATCTTCTTGTCTCTATAGGGTTTGTATAAAGTCTGGTAACACTTTCCTTAATTTATTACACAAGGATTACAAATGATATATGATACCACTTTTATATCTATAACATTTTGAAGAGAAATTCTGAAAGTTTGTTTCACATCACAAAGATTTCATATAGGAATCATGTGTGACTTGGCAAATGTTCTACCTGTTAGTCTAATTCTTGCATTATGTTTTAAGATCATGGCAGTAGCAACTTGAATCTTCTGCTTGAGTTTTTCTACATCACATGACAAGGTGGTACATACAAACAATTCTTTATGTAGCCCACAGGAAAAAGTCAATGGAGTTATATCCAGTGACCTTGATAGCCATTTTGGGAAACAGCCATTCCATTTTTTTTGTAGCACATCACAGCTAGTGCTAAGGCAGCTTGGTGATCAGGTATAAAGAAATGGAAATTGGATAGGACTAATGACTTACTTCATTTGAGGCAATAGCCATTACTGCAACATGTCCAGTAGCAGTACTCTCAGTAGGGAGAAAAAATCAGTAAAGTTTTGGCATGACAATGTGCAAAAAGTGTTCATCTCCAGCAAATTACATTCATTTGAATAATTTTGTGAGATTTCTGGGTACTCCAAGTTTAACCAAAATTTTACATAAATAGGATATTCAACAGGCAGTTGTGCCTATTGACTATCCCACTTGTGTGAAATATTGCTTCATCACTGAAAATTAAGCAGTTCATACAGTTGTTATCTTCTTTCTCTAGAAACATTGAAAGTATCAATACTTATTTATCATTTAATTTTAACATGGACAGCAACTACAATTTATGTAGTTTTATAGACATCTTATGCAGAACCTTTTACACTGTCATCATAATATACGCAACTCTACACATTGATTTTGTTGAGCTCCTTGTGAATGTGTGTGTGACTCATTTCACATTCTCTTCACTCATATCTGGATGTTATTCCTGTTTCATGGACCAAGTAATTTGTGTTACAAATTTCTTATGCTGTAAATTTTACCCAGCTTGATGCCTGTTTATCCTAGGCAGTCTGAAGTTTTCATCTAACATCTTGTAGCAGGCTTGATTTGATCAAACTCTAATATAAAGAAACCTTTCTCATCATGGAGGTCACTATATTAGCAAGTACTGTAATACCAATTACAGCTGCAGGTGAATGACAGAACATCCAGTTTCTTTCACGTGATATGCATAGAAAAGTGATATTGATATAATATTTATGCACCAAGTTAAGGAAAGTGTTATCAGATTTTATGTATTAATACATTCTGTATGATTATTGTGAAAGATTTTGCATAAGATGTCTATAAAAATATAATTGGTATTCAATTAGAATTATATTTGCAATATTATAGAATATAAATAAATTGAATACAGTCGACCCCCTATAACATGGTAAATATGTTCTGGTTTTTATGAATCCATTTTCTACTAGTCCTTTAAATACATGAGCCAGTCACAGCCAGGCACGTATGCAGTTTACGGACTATGGCTGTTTGAAAGGTTTCTTCCATAAAATTAATTGATTCTAGACTAATTTGACTCAACATTTCCAAAACACGTATAATTTTTTGGGAATAATCCATATAAACTATGCTATAAACAAAAAATTGTAGGATTACTTACTGAGTGTGCACTGTTTGATGATGCCATTGCTTAAGCTTGTTTTCATTGTGGAGCTTATCATTGAATGGCGCTCGCATGCTTCCTGATAAATTATTTTTTTTTTTTGTGAAAAATTTGCTGAACTTTGGAGACATCATTAATATAAATATAATTTTTATGGATGTTAAATAATAAATGGTTTTTAGTAGGTTTGCTGCTTGTTTAAACTCAACGGTTTGTACAATATCTGCTATTGGTCTAGATTTGACCAATCCTGTTGCGACACGAGTCAGCGATGATATTTTACCAAATTATACGAGTTTTTTTTAGCATGTTTATACGAATACTGTCGCAATTTTTTCACTGTCATATAGGAATCCGAACTATAGGAACCCATTTTATAGGGGGTCTACTGTATATACTTTTTCTATTATTATTATTATTTTTTCATGATTTTTGTTTAGTATGTACAGGTTGGACCAAGATAAATTATATCTTAATTAACTGATCTCTGGGCAACACTGTATATTATGTACTAGCTGTGATTACCAAAAAATAATGGTTAAAAGAAATAAATAAACTACATGAATTATAAACTAATTTTAATTGTTATTTTTTTTTAGATAAAACGTATTATTTATATAATAACATAATTAAAATATAAGTATTTTCAAAATACTGTACTTATATGCTTGTAAATAGTAAAAGAATCTTTAATTTTAATTTGAAATAAAAATAACTATTGCAATTCTATCTTTTTAGTTTTATAATGTAGCAAAATAGTGTTAAACTTATAACATTTAATTTTAATTTTTGATTATTAAAATCAGTAAAAAATGTATTGTAGGAAAATTAGATTATGAAGTGCTAATAAATTATGGTAAATGTAAAAGGAAGAGGAAAAATATGGAAGATTTTAATATTCATGAAGAATTATTGACACTATGGAAAGTATGTTTCTGTATTTTTATCAGAGTGACTTTTGATTTATACAGTATATATAAAATTATGTATTACTTTATATTGTTTATAAATGTAATGTGATTTATTAAAATAAGTACTTATATTTTGTTTTCACTTAATACTGTCTTTATTTTTAAACTGGATCTGAAAAATTAATTTTATGTATCTTGCATCAGTAATAACAATACAGTAGAGCATCGATTATCCGACTCAATTGGGAACTCGGGTTGGTCGGATAACTGAAAAATCGGATAATCGAAAAGAAGGAAAAAAATACATTATTAGTATAGTATATTAGGATATTAGTATATCCCATGTAATTAGTTTATTAGTATATTGCTATTAACCAACTTCGCGTTGAATTTTCATAGATGTTTAGCCTAACAAATTTTTTTTTTTTAAATAATAATCATTGCTATTGTATCGTTAAAAATTATTTTTAAATTATTTTATTGCTCACAAAACAAACAACCACTCATAATTAGAAAATTAAGTCCTGTTTAAATATTGGCCTCCCTTCAATGGTTGAGCCGTTTATGCCAGCTAAAACACACAAATATTTAACAAAAATAATATTAAAGTAGCCAAAATATAGCCAAATATTGTAATGCCACATCACTAGCGGACATTTGAAATTTGCCGACTAGAACGGTCGGTTAACTGATGTGACAGTTAATCAGGGGGTCGGATAATTGATGCTCTACTGTACTTATATAGAATGATCAAATGTAAAATTTACTTGCAAAGAGTAGACTTGTCAACATGGGAGCTGACCAAGTTTATTACTACACTTCTGAATGTCTTGATAAACATTTAAATTTTATTTCTTCATAACTCTATGAAAAAGACTATAATAATAAAAAGATAAATGCCATGGAGATTTTGTGCTGTCTTGTGAATATGTAATAATAATAATAAATACAGATTATTATTATTATTACAGATTTATAGATTATTATTACTAATCTGTAAATACAAATGATTTAGGATATTTTCACATAAACTATCATTGTAATTTTCAGTAACTTTTTTTATGTAACTTTCCATTATGAAAATTTTATGTTCTTTAGTGTAAAGCATTCCAGTTATCACAACACTTACTAAAAAAAATTAATAAGATGACATTACACTTAAGAGTCAATGACATGTGATGAATCACTCAGATATCATTGGTTTCAGGCACTTTCCAAGGCTATCTTCTAAGTAAACTTTTCATTTGATTATATAACATACATGGTGTCTATTTAAACATTTATTCAAGGTCAAAAGAGATGTTTTTAGCATTGCCCATAGAGAAACCTCGGATTAATTTGAATTGAAGTAATTGTGATATACTGTACTGTATTTTTTCTGTTACCAGATCCTTGGTTATAAAGTTGCAGGTGTTCAAAAGTAGCATTGAACCAAGGGAAAACAGTATTCTTACAGCTGCAACATTATACTCAGGCAAGAATGTACTATTTACAAAGTTAGTTTTTTGATTATTTTTTGTGTATATAGGTTTATCATATGTCTTTCTTATCCAGATAAACTGGAAATTTGGATTAAGAGGGTTCCACTGTAATCTCTAACTGTAAAGGATAAAGACAATATTGCAGACATTAATACAAAAATATGAACTTTGTTAGAGAACATATTCAAAATTACCACCTTCAGAGGCAATAAAAATATACAGATGATTGACTGTGGCATTATAGATGGCATGTAGCATTGCTGATGTCATCATTTCACAGGCCAGTATGCATCTTTCTAGTTCATCAACATTGGTGTTGTTGGTGAACTGGGCTGTGTTGTCCTATCTGGTAGTTGTCAAACTGTTCTGTGAGCCACTGATAAATGCTTTCTGGAAATGAGGTGGTACACCATTGTACTGGTATCAAACCTACTTTAGTTGCACCAATGACAAGTTATAAAACTATCATCATTTTTCATTGCCATGTTTAGGATGTTCAGATATCTGTAACTATTTAGGGTGCCATCAATAAACACAAAACCAAGAAGCTGCTTATCCGAAATTCCACATGAAATATTTATGGCAAAATGTGCTTTATATTGTATATGTTACTTGTATCTTGGACTATGCTTTGCCCAGTGGTGCACATTTTAACTGTTATACATTAGTCCATAAAATTTGCTGAAGGAGTTGTGATTTGTCATACTGTAAATTTAACATTATGTTTTACCCTTCAAATCACTGTGCAGTATTCTCTTCATATTGTGCTGGTTGCAGATAGCAATGGAATGGATATATGTCATGGCAATGTAATATCCAATGTATTTGTGTCTGTTGCAGTCTACAATCTAACCTAATCTAAGCTAACTAATACTGGAAAAATTAGATTTTGTCCTTGGATAGATGTTTAAGTAGACACCCTGCATATGTGAGTGTTTATAACAAAATTATACAATATTGAAATTAGAAAAGCGATGAACATAATAGCTTTTACTCTTATGTAATCTTTATGTATTTAATAATTCTCATTTTAAATGTATTTTATAATTACAGTTTTTTTATTGATTATAGAGAGGTTGAGGCGCACGTTTTAAACGTGTAAACGTGTACGTGTGACGTTTGGCGCCGCTTTCCCGTAAGCCTAAAAGTTTGACGATGGTGTTTGGAATGTCGAGCGTGATTCCACCGACTATCCAAACACCATTGTCAAACTTTTAGGCTTATGGGAAAGCGGCGCCGAACGTCACACGTACACGTTTACACGTTTAAAACGTGCGCCTCAACCTCTCTTATATCTGTATATTATTTTTATTAGTAATAGTACTTATGTTTATAAACAAATCTGAATATCATGCTGTATTTTATCTTACATAACTTATGACAATTAATTTTAGTTTATTTTAAAAAATTACTGTTGCATTCACCTTCTTTTTTTTCTAATGCAATATCTCAAATTTTTAATGTTAGAGTTTAAATTACAGACATTTCTTCCAAAAAAGCTTTATTAGAAAACTAGCAGATAAGCCCGGCATTGCTCAGGCAAAAAGTAATGATAGCAAAGATTACGATTATTACATTATAGCCAATCTCGTCCATTTTCACAGAATGCAAGAATTAGGTCCTCCTGTTTCCAGACTAATTAGAAAATTTTTAGATAGGTCTAAAAATATGTTCAATTTCCTGCAAAAACTGCATCTGCACCTGTAAATCTTGCATGTCGCTTTCTCTTAACACTTCCATTGTTAACATTTCTCTTGCTGGGGGGAGGGAATTTCAAAAAATTCCTTTTTAGTGTGCATTCTCATGATGTACCCTAACTGTGTACAGTCGACCCCCCTACAACACTGTTGATTATTCCATTTTATATGAATTCCATGTTGTACGAATCACTTAGATTTTACAAATACGTAAACCGTTCACAGCCCAGCACATGTATTTGTAAAATCTAAATGACTCGTACAATGAATACTTCAAAAATATTTTTTATATTGTATACTAATTATATATTAAAAGACTCTTAATACAATCAAACAATAATTAAAAATGGTTATTTTTATCCAAAATCATCCTGATGATGAAAGATTTAAAGCAATAATGCAGCATAAGAATTAAATTAGAATTATCTTGTCTGATTTAATAATTATCTCATTACTTTGAGTCTAATTAAAATTTATGTAATTCTGATTAAAAAATTGTTTATTTTTTTCCTCTTATATTTTTTCTATCTTTATTTATTTATTTATTTATTTATTTAGTACAAGGGAAAGCCCTGTATGTACGGGCTCTTATAACTGAAATTACAAACTGTAGTAAATAACACTACAAAAAAAAAAAACAAATTAATACAAGAATATAACACGTGACAATTAGACTGAAAAGAAAAACTACAAAACAACACCAGGTTAATATCATCCGAAACAATAATAGCATTTATATTCTTATAAATAAAATACATAAATAAGACAAATGAAAAAATGGCAGCAAATGGTTGGCATAAACAAAATATAATAAATAAAAGAAAAGAAAAAAGCANAAACTACAAGACAACACCAGGTTAATATCATCCGAAACAATAATAGCATTTATATTCTTATAAATAAAATACATAAATAAGACAAATGAAAAAATGGCAGCAAATGGTTGGCATAAACAAAATATAATAAATAAAAGAAAAGAAAAAAGCAAGCCATTACCTGCAAAAGAGTAAACAATTATTTAAAATATGCCCAAAAGCGCCGACCATAAATGTTGCCAACTCTCAAACACTAAATCGATCACTTAAATAGTTAATTTACACCTCCTGGTGGTAAGCATCTGAAAAGGAAAAGTTTCTTAATCTTAACAAATAAATAGTCAATCATTTAACTTAGTTACAAAACTATAAATACAATAATAATTATCCCAGTCCTGCAGCAACCGTTTATATGCTTGAACCGAAAAACAATCTTCACCATAACACTTTTGTCTGAGTGCAGTCAACGCCTTACATNTTACCGGTATCGTATGTAAATTTTTTCTCTAAATCTTCTAATCTAGTTTCTATATTAACAATAGCTTCGTCCAAATTTTCTACCCAGGAGTAGATTCTATCAATCCTAGCAATCATTCCTTCCAATTTCTTATTCTGCTTTAAATTTAGCTGAATAAGTAACGATATCCCATCCTTAATATCAAATTCTCCTTGAAGTAACTCCAAGATACTCGTCTCCTCCAATGGGTCAGAATGAAAAATCTTAGATCTACTATCCGACTGACTTACAGGTGAATAAGTCTTCCTTTTAGACATGACGAAACAAACCAGTGAGCTTACCTGCAAAAGAGTAAACAATTATTTAAAATACGCCCAAAAGCGCTGACCATAAATGCTGCCAACTCTCAAACACTAAATCGATCACTTAAATAGTTAATTTACACCTCCTGGTGGTAAGCATCTGCAAAAGAGTAAACAATTATTTAAAATACGCCCAAAAGCGCCGACCATAAATGCTGCCCTATTTTTTCTATCTTTTCCTAACTTAATCTTTAAATACAGTATCTAGTTTTTTTTAATTTTAAAATGTATTATTGTTTATAAAATTTATATAAAATTAAAAAAAATGTTTTGTAGTAATAATTTTAATAATAGATGAATATTGAATTAATTGACATACATTTTATATTTTCTGTAGAAATATACAGGACTTACTTCTATTAATGAAACTGAAAATCATCAATTCATTTATGATGGTGGAGATTCAATTGGAGCTGTTCAATTATCAAAAGAAATAGAATGGTATATTGGAAATGATTACCCATTACTAATTGAAAAATTGCTTAATTGTTCACTGCAAGATGTTTTAAACTATTTAATTGGGTTTAATGATGAAGGAAAAAGAATATTACCAGTAAATGAGAATACTGATTTAGGAATAATTAAAAGATCAAAAATAAATAATCTTCCTGAAGGAATTAAAGACTTAGATGAAAAAAACACTCATCCAAAAATGTATGTTAAAAATGAAGCAAGATCATGTTTTCATGTTTTTAGTAGACGTGGAATTGTAAAAAGATGTGTTTGTTTATTATGTTCAAATACTCTAAATTTATCAAACAAAGAAAATTTTAATTCTGCTTCTTTAAAATGCATTTGGAATTATGATTTAGAAAAATGTATTGATGCATCACCTCTTGTTATAAAAGATCTAAGGTACTGCAAATAGCTTTTAATAATGTGAGCCACTGATAAATGCTTTCTGGAAATGAGGTGGTACACCATTGTACTGGTATCAAACCTACTTTAGTTGCACCAATGACAAGTTATAAAACTATCATCATTTTTCATTGCCATGTTTAGGATGTTCAGATATCTGTAACTATTTAGGGTGCCATCAATAAACACAAAACCAAGAAGCTGCTTATCCGAAATTCCACATGAAATATTTATGGCAAAATGTGCTTTATATTGTATATGTTACTTGTATCTTGGACTATGCTTTGCCCAGTGGTGCACATTTTAACTGTTATACATTAGTCCATAAAATTTGCTGAAGGAGTTGTGATTTGTCATACTGTAAATTTAACATTATGTTNAAATGTTTTATACTGTGGTTCTCATGATAAATATCTCTATGCAATTGACATAAATGTAAGTGTTTTACTTTATTTAAACTATTGTGAGAAACAGTGAAATAGGAAGTTTGCATATTAACAAACTTTATTAACAAAATATTTTATTTTGTTAATAAAGTTTTTAATTTTATTAACAAAATATTTAAAAGCCAGATTTTTTTAGACTATTGTTATGGTAGACTTTATTTTAACAGAAAAAATTATATTTTTTGAGAAATTTTTAAAAAATGTATTTATTAATTTTATCTTTGTGCCACTGCTAGAGGACTGTTTTAACTTTTTTGCATTGTATGGCTGATAAGTAGCCTACAATAAAAGGTCGACTCTGCTGAGGAATCGTTATTGCCTCAACAGCGTGTGAAGGAACCAAAAGAAATTGACTCATTTTGTATGTATAGACTCAAGAAATATAATTTTTTCTATTAAAGTAATTTCGTCCCAGCAATTTTTTTAAAAAGACTTTATTTTGTGTGAACAAATGCTGTTTCTGTTAATCAAGTGTTTTTAAATATATCAATTACAATTGATATATGTAAAAAACCGATATAATTAATATACAAATTTCAGAACTCTGCCCTTAATACAAAGTACAATAATTAATAACCAATTCCAAATTTTATTATTGTAAATAAATATTGTAGTTTGTATTATGGGCAAGATTCTGAAATTTCTGGAACTAACTAAAGTTTATACTTATGATTGAGTGCATTTTTTGTTGAGGCTTTTTTAAGTTAATAGCAGACTTTTATTAGTCATGCAATTGAAGGATGAAGCATTGATCTCTCAAATCATATTGTATAATTTATTGTGTAATTTATGACTTTGACTAGTGTATCAGTTAATTATTTTATTATTTTGTTGTTTTTTTATTTGTTTCATTTATTTAGTTTTTATTTCTTCTAATTGTTGGATTTTAGAATTGGGATATTGAAGGAAATTTCTAGGTTTGGGAATGATAATTTATTTGATCTTTTTGTATTTTGTAATGATCACAGTAATTTTTATGATTGTATATGTTATAGACTAAGTGATATGGGCATTATTCATAATGTTCTAGTCATTATGAATAATGACAAACAAAATTGGGCACTGTAATAAATTTCAGGTTTTTTATCAGATTGATCAGTCATTATGAATACTGCTATCACTTGGTCAGGCAAAGTGATGATAATACCTTGAGGAGTGATCATTCGACTTGTGCTAGTCAATCAGCACTTGCAGTTGATTTGTGTATGCAAATTGCATTTACTATTGAATATTTTAAATTTATGCGACTAGTAGTTAATTTTGTGTGAGACATAAATTTTACTTTTGTCTCTTAAAATAGTGTTTTCTTCTTTGAAAAAAGTAACGATCATGGAGTAATCATTAAATGATATGAATAACTGCTTCAACAACTGATTAAATGAGTTAATAGTATTAAAAGTCAGAACAGTCACATTTTTACAAAATCAGCATATTTGACAATGATACAAAAAGTAAGTGTCAAAAATCAAAGTAACTTCAAAGTTACCAGAAGAATATAAATGTTCCTAGATATGATATTGTATCTATTAGAGAAATGGGAAAATTAATTGTGCCTGTAAAAGAAGTAATGTGATTAAATATTATATTCACACTGAAGAAATATTTCAGACATTGCATGATATCCATATTGCTATTGACCATATCAGCAGAAACCATATGGAAAAGGAATTAAGTACAAAATATAAAAAATATTACAAGGAAGATATCATCATAATTTACTTGAACTTATGTGAAATCTGTCAGAAAACAGAATGTTCCTGTCACATGAAAAAGGTCTAACCATGTTGATTTGCAAAAATTAGGATGATGTTAGTACTATAGAGCTGATGAATGATGAAGAAAAAATAGTCAATTCGAAAATAGAAGAAAACAAGTAAAACGGCAAAACCGTATTTGGGCCAAGACTATGTCTTGGAGAATCTACTAAGCAGAATTACTTTGACGCTCAAGGTGGGTCTTGTTCTCATTCTCCAATCTTCTTTGGTATCGTTGCTTTTGGGCACAATCGTTCAAACTTCCGCGGCCACGATGCATTTTTGATTAAATTAACTTATCCAATTTCAAAATTTCTCTCTGTTGCATGTTGACCCGGGTTGGATTTTTGTCGATGCGTAACGAAAATTTCCCAATAATCATGGCTATTGTATCGTCTGAAATTATTTTTTTTATTTTGCACAAACAATATACAGTTTAACCCAATTGTAACGTCATCGGATGTAATGACAACCCTAATATAATGTCAAATTTTTATCAGTCCCACGATTTTACTATACTAGATAATGTTAAAAAAAAACCATTTGTAATGACATAGAACCGTTTTAACGTCATATTTGAAGCACTCCCAAATTTATAATATTAGATTACAAATTTTATTTAACATAGAAGAAACTACGTATTCAGTCCTAAGATCAGAGTTCACTTTTTAGAATGACTGCGGGTGGTACTCTCCCCTACCTGACTTCGGTGGGGTGAGGTGGCTGTTTTGCCTGTTTGTAGAAGAGGGTTGCCATTTTGTATTTTATTTTGACTCGATTCTCGATCCCCTGACTACCTACGAGTCTGGATTTTTTTATGCGCAAATGATTTGGGCACCTAATACTCTGTGCCAAATATCAACTCTCGACATGTACTTCTTCATACCTCTATGCTGGTAAGAACGAGTGGCAGTACGATTTTATAAACAAGACAGTCTTGTCAAAATAAGAAATATGTCTAAAACAAGGAAATGGCTTTTTCTAATCTTAAAATGCAAGCAGAAAAAATTCAAAATACCCAACAGCTAATGTTGGTGACACAGTAAGGATTCATGTACAAGATGTAGATGGAGTCTGCAATGATGGAAAAAATATTTTAGATGTTGTTTTTGCAGTTGAAGATAAAATCCTTTACAAACTGGGTATAAAAATGGCATATTAAATCTATTATATTCCAGAAACCAGTTTACTGTTTGTAAAGAAAACTTCATTTCTGTTGGAGATGTACTGGGTGCAGAAATTTTGCTTAGAGAATATGCAAGAATGTCATCAATTTCCAGAAGGCCAAGGCTATAGTTGATGCTGCTGCAAAATTGATTGCAAATTCAATAGATACAAATGCTATAAAGAAAAAAATTATGTAATTCCAAATGTNTGCAAAAGAAATGTATGTGATGAGGTCAATAATCAGTATAGCAGTGCATGAGTACCTGCAATACCATTCTTTTGTTCTCAGGAATTGCCAGTTCTTGACTGAGAAAAACAAGGAAGACAGAAAACTGAAACCTCAATCTTTGGTCTCCAGACTTGTGGCTCCTATCTAACCCCAACTGCAATCCCTTTGACTACTACATGTGGGGTATGGTTGAAGCAAAGGTAAATACAATCCATCACAATACAAAGGATGCTCTAAAGACTTCCATTGCAGAAGTGATGATGAACATGGACAAAGATCAGGTCAAGCCATGCCTATAGCTGTTTCAGGTCAAGGCTAGAGATGGTCATGGAAGTTGATGTAAACTGCATAGAATAATTTTATTTCTTATGTTGTGCACTATTTTTGTATCAAGTTTTATAAGAATATATTGATTGTTTCCTCTATTTTTAATTGTTTTTCATTATATAATGACTTTTCTGAACTTACCTCAATGACCCTTTATATGTTCTTCTGCTATATAATATTGTTATATGCAAGCTCTTTACTTAATGGTAGATTTGTTTTAAAACCTTATTTGTGAAATTGTATTTTGTAAATTTTTATAAATAGCTGTTATATTATTCTGCATGTTCAGATTGTATCTTAAAATCTTTTTATAAATTTATCTGTTAAAACAAAACATAAAATGGAATCATGTCTCAGTCATTAGTAGAGAGATAAATACCAGTGAAAGATGTGGTTAATGCAAATCTATAATGTTAATTAAAGAGAAGATGTAAATTATTAGAAGAATTTTGAGAGTTTAATAATCACATTGTAGGAAATTCAATATAATCTTTTCTTCTGTAACAACAATCAGATAAAGTGCTAATAAAATGAAAATTTGTTAAATGAAAACTATCAGATATATGATACAAATTCATATATAGTATATTCTACTTTTCATTACTATGGTGACCAAACTGTATTTAAAAACTGAAACTCTATGCCTAAATTTAGCCTTCTTCAGTATCAAATAGGGTTTCCTAATTCCCGGGGAAATTTGCCTCCAGCGGGATTACGGGAAAAATAATTTCTTTTCCTGAGATTTTATATAAATTAAAATATTCTATTATAGACTGGAATAATAATGTGGAAAGAAAAGATTGGAAATGGGAGTATATTTTCATCACCAGTAGTAAATAAAGAACCATATTATGTTGTTGCAGCATCCTTAGATGGAACCATTTCATCTGTCAATCCTGTAAGTATTCATTTTTACAAAAAATTTTATTTTCTAAAATTTTTAACTGTCTGGTAGTCATGTGGCATCTGTGGGACACCCATTAGTCTCTTTTTTAACACTGATTTTTCATAAAATTTTGTAAAATCTGAAAAAATTAAAGAGGCCTCATAACTTTTCAAGTTATTTAAAATGCAATATATATGGTTTATGCTATGTGACTAGTTTTTATGCAAAAAAATATGCTGGCATCTCACAGATTCTACGTAACTAACTGGATATGAAAAAATTGAAAGAGGGCAAATGGGTATAGCATTGCATGTAATTAGCATGATTTGACAAAGTATTATTGTAGAATAAATATATATTTATAAAATACTTTTTCTTATATTTCTTGCTCTTCCTTAATATCTGGTCCAATTTCAATTCATTTCAAATAGACGAATGCATTTATTTTTGAAAAATGCAATTTTTCTTATGTGCTTTGTTGTGACTAAAGCATGATAAAAAAAATTTAATACCTTCAAATTTGCAACTATTAAAATTTTTGTTTATTACATAACTGTTTCAGGACTAATGTCTTTATTAGGTAATATTATTAGGATATTTTAAGTTTTAAAGCATTTTTGCTTCATTTCTTATATAGAAAACATTCATGTTTAGATAATCAGCCACAAACTTTGATGTTTTCTGTAATAATTTGGGTGGTGTTGATTTTTAAACTAGGTAATTGATGTTTGACAACTGTGCAACTTATTTCATAAGACCAAAAAAAACCATAATTAAATCAAACAAAATAAACTGTTTAACATTTCTCCAAGTATAACAAAATCATTACATTGTAATTTGGCTGAACTTTAATCAAGCAGAGAGTGATTTTAATGAAGTAATAAAACACTCTGTGTTTATTTACATGAGAAGTAGGTGTGACTTGCTCTTCTTTCACTGTCGCGTAAAAGTAATCATTAACTTACAAAAATCATTGTGATTGCAAGAGAAGTATAGAATTTGTAGTCAAATTGAAGGAATCAATTGGGATGATGCATGGAGCATGAGCCACCCTTGCAAAAGAAATGTATGTGATGAGGTCAATAATCAGTATAGCAGTGCATGAGTACCTGCAATACCATTCTTTTGTTCTCAGGAATTGCCAGTTCTTGACTGAGAAAAACAAGGAAGACAGAAAACTGAAACCTCAATCTTTGGTCTCCAGACTTGTGGCTCCTATCTAACCCCAACTGCAATCCCTTTGACTACTACATGTGGGGTATGGTTGAAGCAAAGGTAAATACAATCCATCACAATACAAAGGATGCTCTAAAGACTTCCATTGCAGAAGTGATGATGAACATGGACAAAGATCAGGTCAAGCCATGCCTATAGCTGTTTCAGGTCAAGGCTAGAGATGGTCATGGAAGTTGATGTAAACTGCATAGAATAATTTTATTTCTTATGTTGTGCACTATTTTTGTATCAAGTTTTATAAGAATATATTGATTGTTTCCTCTATTTTTAATTGTTTTTCATTATATAATGACTTTTCTGAACTTACCTCAATGACCCTTTATATGTTCTTCTGCTATATAATATTGTTATATGCAAGCTCTTTACTTAATGGTAGATTTGTTTTAAAACCTTATTTGTGAAATTGTATTTTGTAAATTTTTATAAATAGCTGTTATATTATTCTGCATGTTCAGATTGTATCTTAAAATCTTTTTATAAATTTATCTGTTAAAACAAAACATAAAATGGAATCATGTCTCAGTCATTAGTAGAGAGATAAATACCAGTGAAAGATGTGGTTAATGCAAATCTATAATGTTAATTAAAGAGAAGATGTAAATTATTAGAAGAATTTTGAGAGTTTAATAATCACATTGTAGGAAATTCAATATAATCTTTTCTTCTGTAACAACAATCAGATAAAGTGCTAATAAAATGAAAATTTGTTAAATGAAAACTATCAGATATATGATACAAATTCATATATAGTATATTCTACTTTTCATTACTATGGTGACCAAACTGTATTTAAAAACTGAAACTCTTTGCCTAAATTTAGCCTTCTTCAGTATCAAATAGGGTTTCTCATTTCCCGGGAAATTTGCCTCCAGCGGGATTACGGGAAAAATAATTTCTTTTCCTGGGATCCTGGGAAATTCCGGGATGAGATAGTAAAATAGAATTTTATATGAATAAAAAAGATCATACTGGAATATCATAAATTTGAATAATTTAATTTATTTTCTAGTAAGTAACTAAAAGTATAGGGCCAATCCACCCATACGGACCCGTTAGGCTCAATTAATTTATGTTCTCCTACATTATAAGATGAAAGTAAAATAAAGCGTTTCATTGGGAGTTTTAATGATTATGAAAAAAAAAGTACTATTTTATTTCTAAAGATAAAATAAAAAATAAACTAAAGTGCGATGAGTGATATTTACTTTCAGCGAGTTCTCCGTTGTTCAATGATGCGCAAATACAATACATAGATATTACATGAACTAACAAGTAGAGACTTGTAAAACATAGGTAATAATATGCAGCATAAAACCTCAAAATTTCTCTTAGGTGAGTCTTCAAGATGCAACTTTTCGTATAATAAATAATAGAAAGAAAACCTGACATGATAAATTATTATTCAAATGTGAGATTTCTCGGGAAAATAAAATTTCCCGGGATTTTTCTCATAGGGAATAAACGGCGGGAATCCCGGGAAAACGGGATCCCGGGAAAGAAACCCTAGTATCAAATAAAAATACCTTGCATCCAGTAGTACCCTTATGGTGCTTAATTTTATATACTGAAAATTGTTTGCAGATTGTTACATAAATAATATTACATGATGTTAATATGGAAAATACAGTAGCAACTAACTATTACTGTTTAACTGTTGATGCTTTATTTTTATTTCTGAAACCTGTTTTATAAAATATTGATTTATAGCAATTATTTTTAACAGTACTTTATAAAGTTATACCATTATATCATTATTTTTTAACTGTACCATTCTGGTTGAAATATTGTTACTTAGTTTTAATCTAATATAGGTTGACTATCACTAATCCAGTTTCATTGGGACCTGTAGAGTGCCAGATTAATGATTTTGCCAGATCATAGAATGATTAGGTTAAAATACACTTGACCCAACAGCTAAGCACTCATCCTACCTTAAAATACTTTGAAAATCAGTACAAGTTGATTAATAAAGAAAAAAGAAACATTAAATGAAAATCTTTGTAAAATTATCACACATTTTGTCATTATTGTACAAGTACTATCATATATTACATCTAATGTGATATTATTGTACAAAAAACATAATTATTGTACATATGGCAATCTGAGTCCCACTAAATAGTAGTGGCAGGTTGGTACAGTGACTCAGAAAATTTGAAATTATACTAGCTGAAATTAGTGCCATATTGATGGAACCAGATTAGTGATGGTTTATCTGTATATATATATTTATATACTTTATCAGAAATCTAAGTGCAATTAATATTTGGATTATCATTTTAATGTTATAATATTGAATTTTAAAAAATATAAGATTATATTAATGCAAAAATAAAACAACAAAAGTAGCAAATTACCAAACGATCGCCTAATATCAGGCTATAATTAAATGATTAGAATAAAGTAATTTGACATTAGAGGTAGGCATTAGGTGCCATCTCTTAAGTAAATTAATAATTAAAATTAAATAAATAAATTATTAAAATGTTTCTAAAATGACTTAGGCAAATGTCATCACTCTGAGCAGCAATACGGCCACCGTGAACCTTTTTGGGATGTTTCTTTTCAATAAAATCAGTCACTTTCTGATAATACTTCAAGATTTCTTTTATCAAGCGAGATCCTTCCATGATAAAGCAAACACGTGGACTGAGATCGATGAACAGAAATGAATAAAACATGGTGCTACGAACTAATGTAATGTCGTATGGTGAGTTTTTGTTCGTATCGTGGAGCAAAAATATGTTCGAATTTCATGTCATATCCTGAAAATTTCGTATGATGGGGCATTCGTATCCCGAGGTACCACTGTACAGGTAATCCCCGTATAATACGGGAGTTATGTTCCAAAAAATTGCCGTGTTATACGAAACAAAGAACTAGTGCAAAAGGGGAAGGTTAGGTTCCAAAAATGAAAAAACATGCTGTTAAATCCTTATTTAAATCGGATTTATTATTCATTTTTTCATAGATAAAATACTTATTTATTATTTAATTAAATATTTTACCAGATGATTATTCATCCTATATGATGATCTCAGCATGACTGGTAACTGTTTTTGGGTGTGTTCATTAATAGCGGTTGCTCTGCAACGGGAGTGCGCTGCTGTTTGTAGGCATTTAGGAACGACGGCTGCGCCTGCANTGTTATAAGTTATAAATAAATATAAACAAACAACACTAACCAGATAACATTAAATCTAAATACCAAAATGATTAATTTACTGTGTTTTTGTTATTTCTTACTCCTGTTTTTAGGTATTCGGTATTCGGCTGAATAGTGATTAAATATTCGGTATTCGGCCGAATAGCAAAAAATAGGCCGAATACCGAATAGTAACCGAATATTTGTTACATCACTAGTAATGATGCATCTATTTTGTGCTGTATTGTTGTCACAGTAATTTAGTGAATATAATATATAGTTTTTAAAAATATCTTTTTTGATAAGAATTATATTTACAGTAGAGCAGTGATTATCTGAATATTGATCAACCGAAACATCAGTTAACTGAAAGTGTTCCAGTTGGCATATTAAAATTTTCACTAGTGCTGTGGCACTGCCATATTTGGCTATGTCTTGGACTACTCCAATATTATTTTTGTAAGTGTGCATGTTTTAGCTGGCAGCACTGGCATGACCATGAGAGGGTACTTAAGGACGCATCAGGATTTGAATGAATTTCAACATGAGATAGGTTAATATATTTTTTCATACATAATCAGTTATCCAAAAAATTGATTATCCAAACGACCCCAGTCCCGAATTGCTTCGGATAATTGATGCTCTACTATAATTAATTATTTTGTTAAATTTTTTCCAATAGATGGCTTACGTGTAAAGCTAACAATCAAATGTAGACAGAAATTATTTGATACTTGCTGCAAGGACCCGCTTTGTTGGGTTTTCATTTGTTCGTACATTTGTATGTAATATAGTTTTTATATATATATAAAAGACTGTTATTCTAAGTAATCTAGAATCTAGCTGCAAGGACCCGCTTCGCTGGGTTTTTAAAAAGTAACGATAGTGAAGATTAAGATAATTACATTATAGCCAATCTTACCCGTTTTCTATTTCTATGGTCCCGATTTGATTTCTGAACGTCTCCTGTTCACGTCAAGTCAAACGAACTATTTTCAACGTTTCTGGAATGTTTACAATCGTTCTATAATCGAACCAATATTCGAATTTTATGTTCGAATTTAATTCGAACAAATTCGAACA
>NW_019385012.1:378484-404941 GCF_000671375.1 Centruroides sculpturatus | reverse complement strand
ATTATAGTATTAATAATATACAGTTTATGGCACTTGTGAGTGAATTCTCAAGGTGTCCCCATTTGTCCCAATTAGAATATCAGTAATATACTGTATCAGTAAAATGATGTCAATCAGGAAAACGATGATGAATTTGTAATGGCATGGTGCTGTGTTTGGCTTGAAGCTGTAGTATTTACCTTAATAGTCCATTTTCTTTTATCTTGTGTGAATATAAAGGTCAAGAACATATCAAAGGGTGGAGGCTCATGAAAAATTAGGTTTGAGTTTAAAAGAACTTATAGTTTCAACTTAATGAGATTATAGTATTAATAATAGAAAAGCTGCATGTATGTGTGTGAATTCCTTAACTTCTGCAATTTTTGTCCAGTTCAGATGAAATTTTGGTTATATTCATTCTGTTTTGATGGAAAATATAGGCCAGAAAAGAAAACCCAGAAAACTCCATATGCCATTATGTCGGCATTCACAAACCCATGATCGACTACTGGTGTTCAGTGGTTTTAACCACTCTGTTACCAGATGGTACTTGTTATGTTGCAATTTGAAAAAATTGTAGACCTATAAATTCTCACTGTTGTCCATCTGTCATTGTCCTTCCTCAATCTCAAGAACAAAGTTAGATAGATGAAAGTCAAGACAACATATGGAAATTGTAATAGAAAGAGGATCTGATTAACTATATATGAACTTCCAATTTGTACTGCAAGTCACGTTATTACAATTAAAAAATTTTCCCCCAAATGGAATTAGATATATAACTGGTGCACACTGTTGTTAACAGGAAAAGTATGATGTCCAGGGGTAAAACAATACTCCACACAGACAAGTGCTATATGTTACCTTTTGCAGTAATGGTGCATCTATTTCATGCTATATCATTGTTGCAGTTATTTGGTGAATATAATATATATTTTCTAAAATTATATTTTTTTTGTAAGAATTATATTTAGTTAATTATTTTGTTAAATCTTTTCCAATAGATGGAGCTACATAAAAAGCCAGCAATCAAATGTAGACAGAAATTAATCAATATATAGAAATTCAATCGATAATTTGGGGTGTGATGTACAACATGATCTAAGTTAGAAGTATTTGGACGTAACTGTTGAGTTTCATAGCAATTGGTTGAATGGCATAGGCATGTATAGCAAACAAACATTGTCATTTATATATATAGATATATAGAATAAATATAGATATATTAATATTATATTGTCTTTATAGGCATTTTTATGCATGAAATACAGCAAAAAAATAAAAATAAAAAGTTTTGTTTTAGGGATCAGAAACAGATTAATCCATTTTATATTGTTTGAGAAAATTTGTTTTGGTTTTAGAACAAATTGGTTTTTGAACAACTTTTAGGAACAAATTAAGTTAGAAACCCAAGGTTTGACTGTATTTATCATCTAATTCATCTGTCCATTCTCCCAGTATACATTGTTTTTTTACTTTATGCTGTCATCAATATAGACAATACTGTCACCATCTGAATACCGGTTAACCATGTCTAATCTGGTAGTTGGGTTTCATAAAAATGTCACATTATAAAAATCACGTTATGTAAAACTCATATTACATATAAAAGTGGGTTTACATTCTAAAACAATTTTTTTAATACAAATTTTATCCATCATGTAAACAGTTGTGTTTAATTTAGAAAGTTTCATTTAACAAAACATGAATTTGTCAAACAATTGCCACAATAAATTGAGATACTTTATTGCTATTACTTTTAATTAAATTGTAAACAGTTTGGAACTAGAGGTAGGCATTAGGTGCCATCTCTTATTAAATTTAATAACTATGATTAAATTAATATTTAATAAATAATTTAGAATATTCATATTACCCAAATTATTTAGAATTTGATTAAAAATAATAGCTGTAAAGTAGCCCAATTTAATTTGGCAGTCATTTAGCATATTACTAAAATATCGGGCTTCAGGATGTTTATATACAGTATATATAAAATATGACTTACAAAACAACAACAAATTTATTAAAATTCATAAAATAAAGATATTTACATAACAATGTTTTATTGCACACAAAAAATAAATTTTAGTAGTCTATACAACTATCTTCCAAAACAACATTTTGCTGATATTCTTTATTTGCAGAATTCTTGCAGGACTTCTGGTAAAAGCAGCTATAAAAACATTTGTATTGAAATGATTTTTCATATATTGGTCTTTCATTTTGTAATTCATTTCTACATAGTTGTCATTCATGAATATCATATTTAGTCAGCTAATATTATATTGAAATCTTCATTCCCTAATTTAATCACATATTCTGTATGGTTCATTTTTCCTAATTCTATATCTATATTCTTCTGTTGAAACCAGATGCATAACAAATAGAAACCACAACTGCTGTAAATAATTGGGCTATAATTTGGAAATAAAAATTAAGAATTACGAATGAATTTGACACTGGAGGGAGGTGTTAGGTGCCATCTTGTATTAAAATTAATAATTATAATATTTAATTAAATAATTTAGATTAAACTGGAAGAAAAGAATCGGCCCAAAGTGGGACTCTAACTCACAACTCTCACTTACTGTGCGGACATGTTGCCAGTTATGCTACCCAGACCGCTTGTCTGATCTCTTCCAGTATATATAAGTTTCAGTATTCAGTATATTCAGATTTCTAAATTACAAGGGCTGTTCGAAAAGTTCGCGACCTTGCCTATATGCGGCGCTGTGATCAGTTTAATTTTTGGCGGGAATAATTCAGCCATCCTTGCTAAAGATACGATACCAATTTCCGCTTGATTTGTTGCAAAGTTTTGCCACGACAGCTTAGCAGATAGTCAATGTACACATGCTTTGTCAAAAACGGAGAAGACGGAGACTCGTGCGGTCATAAAATACCTGACGAAAAAAGGGTTGACTGCATCTCAAATCAAAGCTGACATGGATGAAGTTTTGGGAGAGTCTGCTCCTTCGTACACCACTGTGAAAAAATGGACAGCCCTTTTTAAATCTGGCAGAGAGAGTGTGAAACATGACCCTCGCAGCGGACGGCCGTCAACTGCTGTCACTGAAAAAAATATCGACAAAGTTTACGATTTGGTGTTAGCAGATCGCCGTTTGAAAACGCGTGAGATAGCTGAGACAACAGGCATCTCTGTCGACCGAGTGCACCACATCTAACCGAAAATTTGGGTATGACGAAGGTCTCAGCAAGTTGGGTGCCGCATCTGCTGACCGCTGAGCAAAGACGTGTTCGCACTTTGATGTCAAAGAAGTGTTTGGACTTCTACAAGAAAAACCCACGGGATTTCTTGCGTCGGTTTGTGACTACTGACGAAACGTGGATCCATTACTACACTCCTGAAACAAAAGAACAGTCGAAGCAATGGAAACACCCCAGTTCGCCACCACCAAAGAAGGCAAAAACAGTTCCATCAGCGGGGAAAGTGATGGCCTCGGTTTTTTGGGGATGCTAAAGGAATCATCTTTATTGACTACCTAGAAAGAGGAAAGACCATCAATGCTGTCTATTACTGTATACTTTTGGAAAAACTGAAGAAAGAAATCGAAGAGGCCACACTTGAAGAAGAAGGTTCTGTTTCACCACGATAATGCCAGAATCACTGAACAAAAAATAAACGAACTTAGCTTCCAATTAGTTCCACATTCACCGTACTCACCTGATTTGGCCCCCAGTGACTTCCACCTTTTTCCAAATTTAAAATAATTCTTGGTTGGAAAGAGATTCCACTCAAATGACAAAGTCATCTCTGAAGTAAACGAGTATTTTGCACACCGTGACAAATCGACCTATTGTAATGGCATAAAAAGCTAGAACATCGCTGGAATAAGGGCATTGCTAACAAAGGAGACTACATTGAAAAATAAAAAAAGTTTTAACATTATTTTGTTTGTTGTTCTATTTGAGGCCGCAAACTTTTCGAACAGCCCTCGTATAGCTAGATTATATAAATTATTTACAGCAGTTGTGGGTGTCTATTTGATTTAATTAAATAATTGTTTTTAAAATCTTCTCATTGTTCAATATTTAATTGTTTTAAATTGCTTCTAAGATCACCAGCAATTTCTGATCTCAGAGTATTATTCATTTTTAAGAATAATGATTTTATGATTTTAATTTATAGAACATGTTTAAAAACAGACTACAAATATAATCCTTCATCAAACCCTTTAACCGGTATTAAACAAGAGTAAAACTGGTAATCAGACAGCTGGAAAATAAAATAATTCCGAGATTCAGCCACGACATCATATGGTACAAGCGATACATAGATGACATCATTATTTTATGGAGGCACGAACCTAACATTACCCTCTTTGTGAATAGGATGAACGACAATCCGTATGGCCTTACCATAGAACTTGAGCAACATAGTGAATCCGAGGTATATTTTCTTGACTTAAACATTGCATTTGGAAGAGACACCATATACACATCTGTCTACCACAAATCTTGTCACCTCCCAACGTATATCCCAGCGAACTCCTGTGATCTGTTCAGATATAAAATGGCAGCATTTAGAGCATTGGTTAAGAGGGCCTACACCCATTGCTCAACACAGGATACTTTAGTTCAAGAATTGAACTATTTGCATAACATCGCTAGTCAACATAGATTCAACACCATGGACCATAAATTAGCACAACAATTCACCAACGGCCTCCCACCTACTCCTCCACAGAACAGTGTAGAACAAGACCACTGACTTGTTCCAGTCACATACAACCCGTTCCTAACATCCCTGTATCAAAAAATAGCTAAAAAACAAAAAATAGCTAAAAAACATAGACAATTCTGTATTAGCATACAGAAGATCTTACCCGTCTATGTTTAAGCTTCTACGCAATGAAAAAGATAAACCTAACCAGTATAAGCTACCAGGGGTATACGCTATCCCACTCATGGACCATAGATTTGAGAGGAAACTGGTCTACATTGGCGCTACTAAACGGGCTATTGGTGTCAGATGGACTGAACACCGACGGGACATCCTCCACAAAAAGGGATTCTACGTCGTTATTCATAAATGCGTCAGACCCGGAGATTTCGGCAAACTTCAACAACGCCAAACTCCTCATTACCACACCGTTTACGGACCACCTCAAATGGTTGGAACAAATGGAAATTTGCAAAGCTTATAACACTTCTGCACCTATTAACTCGAGGGATGAGATTACCCTGTCCCTAGCATGGCAGGCCCTACTCCAGAAAGAGGATTCACATTAATAAATACGTATAGTAAATAGGGTATTAAAACATCATACTTGCTGAGATGCTATTATTTATTTTCTTTATTTATTTATTTTTTGTTAATGTAAAAATCCATAAAAAACCTTTTTAAGAAAAACGAGCATCACATTTCGGAATACTGGAATGCACGTGATTCACATTGATTTTTGAATTTCGACTTTTGAAATGTGGTTCGGAAGAAGTAATTTTTTCGAATATCTCAGTTTTGAAGAAGTTCTTTCTACTGGTCTTCATTCTAACGAATTTTAAAGAAGAATAGTTGCTTGAGAAAGGACTCAGGGAGGGATCCGAAAACGTTTGCATGTAATTTTACTCTTGTTTAATACCGGTTAAAAGGTTTGATGAAGGATTATATTTGTATTTTAATCCGGTATTTGAAGATTCTTTATTTAAAAACAGACTTTCACACAGTGTTTATGTAAGTTTTTATAAATTCATTCTTCTCCTCATATTTAGCTCTAACTTCTTTAATATTGCTAATTATAATTTTGTTAGGTATAAAAATCAAACTTTTTAATAAAAAGGTGTTAGGTGCCATCTTGTATTAAAATTAATAATTATAATATTTAATTAAATAATTTAGATTAAACTGGAAGAAAAGAATCGGCCCAAAGTGGGATTCAAACCTGCAACNATTCATAATTTAGTAACTTAAATACAATCAAATAACTCAACCCTCAAACAGATCATAAAAAAACTGCAGATCCTTGTTCAAGGTATGGATGCTTAATTTAAATTGCATTTCCATTAACAACTATTTTGATATCAAAATAAATGTTACAGAAAGTCGGATCTGAAATAATTACAATGATATTTCAAGATAATCTAAGCTTTTTCATTGAATTTTTAATGTAGAGTATGTAATTTGAGATATGATATTCTATGATTTTTAATGAAATGCTCCAATTATGTACAAAAAGCTTTGGATAATAACTTTGGAACTTTCTAAATTTGTTATCATAAATAAAGTACTGTAATATAAAACTTGTGAATTTACAGTAGAGCGTCGTTCTAGTCGGCAAATCAAATGTCCGCTAGTGATGTGGCACTACAATATTTGGCTATGTCTTGGCTGCTTTAATAGTATTTTTACATGTTTTAGCTGGTAACATGGCTCGACCATGAAAGGGAGCCAGTATTTAAACAAGGTTTAATTTTCTAAATTTTTAACGATACAATAGAATTATTATTTTAAAAAATTTTTGTTAGGCTTAACATCGATGAAAATTCAACGCAAAGTAGGTTAATAGCGATATACTAATTACATGAGATATACTAATATACTATACTAATAATGTATTTTTTCATATTTTTCGGTTATCCGACCAACCCCAGCCCCCAATTGAGTTGGATAATCGATTCTCTACTGTATTTCATTTATTATATACTCAAACAGACATGTTTTATTTATTTTACAATAACTTTTGGAAATACTATCAGACAGTTTATTTCCACCCCCATACATAACAAGCCCAAAGTTTAAAAAAATACAAAAACATACAAATCTATAACTTGATACATAAAAAAATATAAATGACAGAAAAATATCTTTTTGTTGTTTTGTATATAATATAAATTCATTAAGAAACATAAAAGTCATGTATTAAAAAACATATATTTGACAATATGCTAAATGAAATGTGTAATTGTAAAAAAGCAAAAAAGCGGGAATAAAAAATAATAATAATTAAGAAGTAAAAAGAAGTAAAAAGTAAAAAAAAAAGATTTATGTAAAAAATGTCGACATGCCTGCTTATAATGAGCAAATTTTTCATGAAGTAGACATTCCATCAGGCCCATATTATCAGCTGTTCGATAAAAAAAAAATGTGTGTGACAATGACAAACAAAAATGAGGAGTGTGAATATGTGTAATATTACGGGTGTTTCTTCCAGGGATTCTTAGATTTAGCCAATATTGTGGAATTAGACAGTTAAAAAAGTATTTAAAAAAGAGAATTTGATTGAAATATTTAATTCTCAAAGAAATCCAGAAATCATAGTCATACTCTAGTAACATTCGGGTTATTGTTTTGTGGTAGGTTACTAAACTTATTTAAAAGTAGGTAAAGTTTATTGATTTCTATCAATATTTTAGCAAGTAAAGAGTGAGCACCCGTGGACCAAAAGGGAAGGCAGTAATCTACAAGGGATTGAAAATTGGCAAAATATTTGTACCGTAAAACAGATTTAAAGGATATGTTTTTACAAAAATGCCATAATATCCCATGAAAGATATCAATGATTTTAATATCTTGTCTATATGGCTTTTAAAAGTTAATTTAGTGTCAACAATAATTCCACAATTGTTGAATGTGTTGACATATTGCAAAGCATGAGTACTTTTAAAAAGGATGGTAGGGATGGATTCCTGAGTAAAGAAAAACACACTATTACATATCTTTGTGATTTAATGAATTATAATGGTAGTTTTAAAATACAATGTCTTGCTATTAGTTTAATTTCTACTGAAAAATGGTGATTTTACACTTAAAATATTTATTTGTAAGATGATTTATGATCTAAAATTTGACTAAGAGTTAACTAGAATTGTTTAACATTTTTCATTTGCTATAATTTAGATTATTCTGTTCATTTGTTATTTATTAATATATTAGGATGTGTTATATTTTTTATTGAAATATAGTTAGATTTAGTGATACCAGATGGCTTTCTGAACAGCCTTTGTTAGTAGAAATGTGAAACTACAGTCAGACATACAGAGGTAAGAACACTGTTTCCACATAATCATCAAATTTGTCTAGGCACTTGTTCTGGTGTCCATAAAGGCACAGGTGTTTCATCCCATAGTGTTGCAGTGGAGAAAGTGACATCATTCTTACCTCAGGAGTACAGTACTATACTTTAGTAACTGTAATGTTTTAGATTTAAGGTATACAGTAGGTCATCTTTTCTGTATTGTAGAGACCTTGTTACATTATTTATTGATCCTTCCTTGTAGATAAAATTAGTGAATTAAACCAAACCAAACCAAACTTGTCAACCCAATGGTGGCAATATTTTTAAATTTTGCAGAACAACCTCTGCATCTGGCAGTTGATTTCTACCCCCTAGTATATAACAAGCCTAAAAGAAGTTTAAAAAATACAAAAGACAATAAAAACACATTCAAATCTATAACATAACACACAAAAAATATAAATGACAGAAAAAAAAAAAATATATATATATATATATACATATATAAAATAAAATAGTAATCATAATAATAATATAATAATAATTAAGAAGTAAAAAGTAAAAAAAAAAGATTTATGTAAAAAATGTCGACATGCCTGCTTATAATGAGCAAATTTTTCATGAAGTAGACATTCCATCAGGCCCATATTATCAGCTGTTCGATAAAAAAAAAATGTGTGTGACAATGACAAACAAAAATGAGGAGTGTGAATATGTGTAATATTACGGGTGTTTCTTCCAGGGATTCTTAGATTTAGCCAATATTGTGGAATTAGACAGTTAAAAAAGTATTTAAAAAAGAGAATTTGATTGAAATATTTAATTCTCAAAGAAATCCAGAAATCATAGTCATACTCTAGTAACATTCGGGTTATTGTTTTGTGGTAGGTTACTAAACTTATTTAAAAGTAGGTAAAGTTTATTGATTTCTATCAATATTTTAGCAAGTAAAGAGTGAGCACCCGTGGACCAAAAGGGAAGGCAGTAATCTACAAGGGATTGAAAATTGGCAAAATATTTGTACCGTAAAACAGATTTAAAGGATATGTTTTTACAAAAATGCCATAATATCCCATGAAAGATATCAATGATTTTAATATCTTGTCTATATGGCTTTTAAAAGTTAATTTAGTGTCAACAATAATTCCACAATTGTTGAATGTGTTGACATATTGCAAAGCATGAGTACTTTTAAAAAGGATGGTAGGGATGGATTCCTGAGTAAAGAAAAACACACTATTACATATCTTTGTGATTTAATGAATTATAATGGTAGTTTTAAAATACAATGTCTTGCTATTAGTTTAATTTCTACTGAAAAATGGTGATTTTACACTTAAAATATTTATTTGTAAGATGATTTATGATCTAAAATTTGACTAAGAGTTAACTAGAATTGTTTAACATTTTTCATTTGCTATAATTTAGATTATTCTGTTCATTTGTTATTTATTAATATATTAGGATGTGTTATATTTTTTATTGAAATATAGTTAGATTTAGTGATACCAGATGGCGCTAGAATACTTCAAAGTGAGTGAGGTTATTCAATCTTGATCATATTAAGATACTTTCAACTGCTGTATTTGATAAAACAAAATTCATAGCTTAACCTTTATACATAGAGTTAAAACTTTGGATTATACTGCAAGATAATTGATTAAACATACCCATAAATAAGCACTAATTTCATATTTTGTATTTATATCTTTATTTTCAATAAATTAAAAAATGCAAATAATTATATTCCTTTTCAAAAATGTTATATATACAAATTTACATCTTATTTTTAAGTTTAACTACAGAATTTTTTTGCAAAACTTCTGGAAATTGTTGGTTATTTGATGCCTCTGTTTATGTAAACTGATAAGAGTAAAAAAGAAATAGCTCATAGAAAAAATTTTTATCATTATAAAATATTGGTTGTTTTGTTTATTTATATAACTAAAATAAATATCAATTAATTAATGTTTATGTTCATTCAAACGTCAATTAATTTGTTTATTTTTTTTATTAAAGTAATAAATAAGATAAAAAGATGTTTTAATTTTTTTCAAGTATTTTACTGATTATTTAAATTAGGAGTTCTGTGTTGAGTACCTAATAATAGATTTTATTTGAATTAAAAAATAATACACATAACACAATATTTTGAAATAGTTATCAAAATTATAAAAAATAATATATTACAATATAGTTTTACTTTCCTAGCTGTTGTAGAATAAAACACGGGGAGTAAGGTGATCGGTCAAGTTTTGACCCCCTCTATCAGTGCCGGATTTAGACTCTAGTGCAGGGGTGGCCAACAGTTTTTGCCCCAGGCCAAATTGGAAAGAAAACTTTTTCCATGGGTCGAACCAGAGGCTGCCCTAGGAAGATTTTGAGGTGGTGCAAGATCTCATTGTGGTGTCACCCCGTAGAGACTAAATTGTACATAGAGATTACAGATACAGTAGAGCGTCGTTTATCCGAATCAATTGGGGACTGGGGTGGTTTGGATAACTTATTTTTCGGATAACGAATCATGTACGAAAAAATATATTAATTTATCCCATGTTGAAATTTTTCTCTGTTGCGTGTCGCTTTGCGTTGAATTTTCGTTGATGTTAAGCCTAACGAAGACTATTGTATCGTTAAAAATTATTTTTTTATTTTGTACAAANTAAAACATTCGAATGACTAGTTTTTGAATATGTTGGATTAACAACAGAATTTCATTGTTAAGAATGTAAAATAAATGCAAAATTACATTACCGAAATGTTATGTCAGGGGTGGCCAACAGTTTTTGCCATCAGGCCGAATTGGAAAGAAAACTTTTTCCACCGGCCGAACCAGAGACTGCCCTAGGAAGATTTTGAGGTTGTGCGTGATCTCATTGTGGTGTCACCCCGTAGAGACTAAATTATAGATAGAGATTACAGATACATTTTTCACATTATCATGCTTTATCAACATTCTATGCTGTACTTAAGAGATTTGTAATGGAGGGTTAACTCTAAATGCACAGAGAGTTGTTGACATTTTTTTAGGTGTTAGAATTTTTCATTGAGCTATTCAGACTTCAGTAGCTAATATTGAAAAATTGATCACATAAATTCATTAGACGGGCAGGATCTGGCACGCGGGCCGTATGTTGCCCATGCCTGCTCTATGGGCCTGGACAAAAATCTTCTAAAGTAGACTTCTAAAGAAATGAGAAATAATATCACTTAAAATTTTTATTAATAATAGAGAATACAAACACTAATACATGTAGTATGCATATTTGGAGTTATCACATATACAGATCATGCACACTGTACCCTAGTACAGCATATAGCACCGAATCTGATATTATTACTTTATCAATTATTATGATGATATTTTTAAATAATACAAATAAATATCATAAATATTCTACTATTAATGATAAATATATATTTTAAATTTATCTTTATTTATTTATTGTTTGTTTATTTTTGTTTTTTCTGTAATGTAACCGGGCTCCTCTGAATTAAAAACACAGTTATCTGAATTACGGACTCAGACTCTTGATGTTTATCTTATTTGTCTATTGGTTAATCTGCCTTCTGTTTTTTCTTGACATTTTGACTCTTAAGGAGCCCAAAAATGTAAAAAATTCCATACATAATTTTCCAGAATGTATTTTGTATTGTATTTCAGGATTGGATAAATCATAAGTTTTGAAACTTGGTGGGATTAATTCTGTATATGGAGCATTGATGCTATTAAATTTTGGTGGTTAAAATTTGAGAGTATGGGGGAGTTAGGGTGAGGGTCATATGTCACATATCAAGGGGATTGGACTTAAAACATTATTAAGTGCCATGTGTGATGCAAATATGCAACACTCCTAGCAATTTACCAAGGCGGCCAGGCTATGTGTTGCAGAAATGTAACACATGCTATACATTGAAATTTGTGCTGTGTTACTTTGGAGCAACAGACTAGCCATATAAATGTAATGGAAATAGTTAGAGAATGGCCTGTAGAAATGAAAAATGCATTTGGCCCAATAAATTTTTATATCATAGAATGTTAACAGAAATTTAACTTTTCTTCTTATAAAAGATGAGAAATATACATAATTTGTTTTTTCTAATGATATTTCTACACAGTGATCATGAATAAGTATAATATCATGAAAATATAAAGCACTAAAACTAATATTTGAGAAACAATCTTTATTTTCTTTGGTGAACAAAAACAGTAAAAAAAAACAGTAAGTACTGTATTTACTTGCATATAAGACAACTTCACATATAGGACGAGGTGCGACTTTAAAGATCAAAATAAAGAAAATCAGATTTGTTAATACAATTCTAATTTTATTTTGTTTAATCACAAGTAAAATATCAAATGAATGTAAATGTACACATTGTCCTGCAAAAATTATTGCCATTTTAAACTTTAAGGAAACTTCTTGTAAAATTGACAACATAATTTGTTCATGTAAAGCTGAACCTTTTTTTGCCAATTCTTAACAGTTGAATCCACTCTTTATCAATTACACTTATGAGTTTCTCCAAATTCTGATTTCTGAATAATCATCTGTTTTCACATGGGAATGGATTAAAACTTATATCAGGCTCCCATGTGATCTTGGAATTTTAATTTTGAATTCAATTCAAAAGCTTTGCTTTTCCTATTGTTATTCATCTTTACTCCTGACAATATACAAGAATGATTGAAATGACCCAGATAAAATACTTACGTTTTTAAATACAAGTGGGGGACCATCCAGTAAAAAATGCGAATACATGGTTCACAAAAATTATTTGCAGAAACGCAAAGAATCTTTTGCTCACATGTATAGGATGACCTAGGAATTTAAAGCTGTGATAAATGAATATAATTCTTGTCTTATGTGTGAGTAAATATGGTATGTTATTTTAGTGATTATTCTATATTTCTTGCATTTGTATCAGTCCATTTAGGAATATATATGGTAGAAGTTTAGTCAAATTTAGAACCTGATGAGCATAAAAGACAACTTAACATGATCAGAAAAAATCATTCAGCTCATACTCTGCTCTAACCCAGTAAGTAAACCAACTATTTTATTTTCTGATCATAGGCATGAAGTTGTACAATAAGTAGCATCTCTTGTAGTTCTTTGTTAAACACCACATCTTATCATGATTGTTTCTTTGATATACACATTTTAATTATGATACAGTGGAACCCCTATATTCATCATTAATCTGTTCCTAAGGACCTAACGAATATGGAATATGACGAATATAGAAACAATTTTTCTCATAACAAATAACTAATATTCAATTAATCCGTTCCCATCCTGAAAAAAGGTATAATAATAAAAATTATGTTGTTTGTAAATCTTTATCTTTATTGTACTAAATAAATACAGTATAGTGGTAGAAGGAAAAGAACAATATTAATATAGTATTATTGTTTAGAAGAAGACATATCAATTAAAACATTAGACAATTCCAATTATGATCATGGGGTCTGTTTTACTGATTCAGTAGCACTTGATTTAATAAAGAACTTGTCCAGTATTGTGTGTTTTTTGTCTACTTTTTAAAACTTTTCTGAAGTAGGCAATTACTACATCATTGAATTTATTTGTATTTTGGTTGACTATAGCAACATTTGGGTACCACTTTGGAGTGATTGGAACTTTGTTTTTTGCATTGATTATTTTTCAATAACTCAACAACACACACAACAACCACACAAAGCAGACTGATTAACTTCAGCTAACTGATCGGCATAGCATGCAATTGTAGTGCTACATCCGGTGTTGGAAATGATGATGAATACAGAAAATACTGACGAATGTGGAAAATAAAAAAGTCATCAAAATGTGATGAATATTAAATATTACAAATATAGAAGTTCCAGTGTATTATGAGATCTTTATGTACAATAAATTATTGTAAACTCTATATCAACCCTGCATGGGTACTTAATTTACTTTGAATTACCACCATATGATATTTTTAGCTTAAACATTTCTGCATGTGACATTTTTTTAATTTTATTTCTGAAGAAGATAGTTTGAATCATCAAATATGTTAGACTTTATTAATAAAACTTGTTTCAATTGCATATTAACACTAAAAAACTGATTTTATTTAATTACTATGTGTAAGTTTTAATTAAAGTCTTAATTTCATAAAAATAGAATTGATTTATAATTGTCAAAACATAAAATTAGATAGTTCTAGCAGTTAAGAAATAAAATGATTCTTTAAAATATTTCAATGCTTTTATAGTTGATTGATAATTAAATATTATAGATTAATTAATCCAGTAATTTTAATCATTTTAATTTAGTAGGAATTATGGTTTTCATTTAAGAAAATGATTATATAAAATTTTTAAATGATTAAAAATTAATAAAGCAAATTATGTAATATTAAAGCATTCTTGAGAACCTTTTTTACTTCCAAGCAAATTTATAATTAAAGTTTTATTTAATTAATAATATATAATATTTTAGTAGCATTCGTTGTTCCTCATGCAATTGACCAATTTAACAATTTAAGTGTTAGCCTAACTACATCCCATAAAGCTAGTGTTTAGATGTTTGGTTATTTCAAGATTATAAATAGTTAAATTATTATGAGATTTTGTATTAAAGATAGATAATGCTATTTTCTCATAAAAGAATGAGATTAGAATTTGTTCTATTTTTTTACATTTATGTCAATAAATTATTTGTAAAGTATTATTTGAAATTGAAAATAAGTTAATTCCATAAAAAAATTTAAACAATTAAGTTTAATCAACTAGATTATTTACAAGCTAATTATTAAAACTAATTAATTTGGATTAAAGATAGGCAGTTGGACTGCCAGTTTTAGGCCAAATTTATTAGTTTAATGGTTTTAATAACCTGAAAATAATCCATCTAATTAGACTGAACTTGATTATATAATTTACATTTTGTACTTTGACTTGAGGAAATTGTGTTTGCACAGAGGTATCTATCGAATGCTAACATTGGGAACATCTGTGTTCCATCTGATGAGCAAAAAGGTTCCAGAAAACCAAAAAGATAATTTAAAAAATAATTACAGTAAGACCCCACAGGATATGTTCTTAGATGACAAAGCAGCGTTAAACCAGGTCATTTTAACAGAGTAAATAGGAAAATGCGACCAAAAATAAACAATTTTACTTTAAGTTTGTTTTTTTTTATCTATTATTATTTGTCTTTTTAATGAAGTTTTTCTTCAAGCCAATGTAGCTGTTACTTCTGTGGTTGTGTTAATGGATAAAGAAAAGACTCGAAAATGTATATATTTTTGTAAATGGTCTTAACTTCAATATTAATTTTAAGTTATTTTTATATTAATTTACATAATATATGTTAAATAACACACAAACATATGCGCACAGAAATGTAAGTTCATTTTTTTTTGTGGTAAAGGTCCTGGTTCTTCTGAAATTCTTGTCTTTTTCCAATAAAGTCATGTAGTTTTATTTATCACTTTCTTTTTCTTTCCTTAAGCAAATGCTGATAGCAAGAGATTGCATCCAAAATGCCTTGTCTTGCTTTTGCACTCCTTTCAAAATTGCCCACTGGAAGGCATTCTCCCCTAGACATATTGCTATAACTTAAACAATAACAGCTTTCAAAATCTGGATCATTCACTACAATTTGATTAACGATTTTGGGTATCGTTACCAAACTTTTACTAAGGAAATCTGTAGAGAAATTCTTTCGGTTCTTCCTTTTCAGAATCACTATTTTCCAATTCCACAGGAATTCCTTGTTCTGCCAGTTCTTGAAGGTCATCGTTGATAAGGCTCTCACCAGAAACCTGCAGTAACTCCTCAATATCCTGCTTGTTTACATCTAGTCCTGCTGTATTGATTAGGTTGACAATTTGATCAACCTAATGGTACAGCGATAGGCTCTTCTTGTTAAGAATTCTTTGATACCTCCAGAAATACCTTTTTTCACATTTCGTTCTTGCATTTATCAGTTAATTCTTGCTAAACGAAGCTGATATTGCCCATGGCATCCGTGATGTTATATTTTTTCCAAAATTGCACCAAACAAACATAGATTTAAGGAAAGTACAGCACTATGATGAATTGCCACTTTTTGCTGATTTGTTTGTGTTTGGGAATAATTGTATTATACTTGAATGATGAAATGCCATGATAATTTAAATCAGCATAAATTTTGAGCTTTTTCTAAGGCTTCAAGCAGACCATGTTATATCGAATCAGTATTAACCCCTTTTTGCCTACTATTTTTTTTAAATCTTTAATTAAACATAAAAAATACTTAAAACTGAAAAAAAACAAAAGAAATGTGTTAATTTTGAAGAAAAAGCTTCAAAATTTAACTTCCTTTGTCTCACCTTTCTGCGAAATTTGACACTGATGAATCATTGTTTACACAGCTGGATGACCTTGAGAACATCTGGTGTTGGATTTCCTGGGGCATTCTCATAGACGTCTCGGGAGGACAAGGGTTTAAAGTAGGGTGAATACTAGCTGGCTGTATATTTTTAAATATTTTTAAAAAATTAAAATTTTAATTGCAATTTCCAACCCCCTATTTAATTAAACTTATATATAATAAAATATATTAATTAAAAAAATTAAAAAACTATTGGAGATCATTTTTGATATCAGAAACTAACTTTAAATAACTTTACCGAAGTAAAATCCGTGCACTACAACTTTAGAACCATTAATTAAATTTGATTAAAAAAATCACATTAAAAAACAATTAAATCGTTAATCGCGCATCATTAAAGGTTGATTAAAATTGCAATAAAATTTTTTTGCGCGGGTAAAAATTTTGGAAAAAATTTGGAAACTTAAAAAACATTCCAAAAATCAAAAAAAAAAAAAAAAATTCAGGAGGGTCCAAAAGACCGGTTTTTCGTAACGCTATGGGACAAGCTCGAGTCAGACTCGAGCGTGGTGCAGAAGGGGTGTGAGGCAGTGTTAAGCGTGGTCTTACTGTATTTAATTTTTTAATTTTCATGCTTTTCAAACATTGTTGGTACACATGTCTTCACAAATCCCTTGCTGTAAAAAAATTATCATGCATTAATGAATGTTAATTGTACACAATGGGCGGAATCATTTGTATTCACTGTAAAAGGACATTTTAGTACACTTCAGTCTTGATTATATATATATTTTGAAACTTGACACAATTATCTTTAGTACAAAGTTCCATAATTTAATTACAAAATACGAAATAGGTATACAGTCAACCCCCCCATAACACAGGTTCCTATAGTTTGGATTCCTATATCATGGCGAAAAAATTGCAACAGTATTCATACAAACATGCTAAAAAAACTCGTATAATTCGGTAAAATGTCATCACTAACTCGTGTTGCGACAGGATTGGTCGAATCTAGACCAATAGCGGATATTGCACAAACCGCTGAGTTTAAACGAGCAGTGGACCTACTAAAAACCATTTATTATTTAACGTCCATAAAAATTATATTTATATTAATTATGTCTCCAAAGTTCAGCAAATTTTTCGCAAAAAAAAATAATTTATCAGGAATCACACGAGCGTCATTCAATGACAAGCTCCATGACGAAAACAAGCTTAAGCAATGGCATAGTCAAACAGTGCATGCTCAGTAAGAAATCCTACAATCTTTTGTTTATAGCATAGTTTATATGGATTATTCCCAAAAAAGTATACGTATTTTGGAAATGTTGAGTTGAATTAGTCTAGAATTGATTAATTTTATGGAAGAAACCTTTCAAACAGCTGTAGTCCGTAAACTTCACACGTGTCGGGCTGCAATTGGCTCATGTATTTAAGGATTCCTACAATGTGAAATTCTTATAAAGTGGAACGTATCACGTTATAGGGGGTCTACTGTAGTATGTTACGTTACCTATTTATAATTATCTTAAAACTTCAAGTGTTATATTTTGTAAATGTTCCTTTATGTGAAATAGTCATATTTTTATTCTGTAAATAGAATGTAAAATTAAATTATTTTGTCATATGAAGAGAGCAGAATAAAAATTAGCAGGCATTCTTTAATAATAGAAAGTTATTTGATCAACTTGAAAATTTATATAATATTATGTGAATTTTATTGCATACCTTGAGACTAACCTACTGCAAGATCAATCATAAAGACAAACACCTTCCAATACTTAGGATCCATCCTAAAATCCTATAATGGTATTAATAATGAAGTGTGAGCAAGTATTAATGCACCCTGGTTACAATGGAAGTTATTAGCATCGTTTGTAACAAGAAGATGCATACCTACCTGAAATCAAAAATAAACTGGACAATGATAAGACCCATTACTCTTTAGAAAGCAGAATGCTGGCATATCACAAAAACAATAGCACAACAATTATATGCCATGGAAATGCACATGGTCTACTGGATGTTAGCATCTCTCTTCTTGACCATGACACTAATGATACAATTTGAAAGAAGTTTAGCATTGCAACCATTGACCTAAAAATGCATGAAAGGCAACTACCATATTTACTTGCGTATAAGACAATTGCGCATACAGGATAAAGTGTGACTTTAAAGATTAAGATAAAGAAAATTTGATTTATTAATATAATTCTAATTTTATTTTGTTTAATCACAAATAAAATATCAAATGCACGTAAATGCACACTTTGTCCCGCAAAAATTACTGGCATTTTAAACTTTAAGGAAAATTCTTGTAAAATTGACATAATTTGTTTATGTAAAGCTGAATCTTTTTTGCCTATAATTCTTAACAGTTGAATCCACTTTTCATCGATTACACTTATGAGTTTCTCCGAATTCTGATTTCTGAATAATCATTGTTTTCAAATGGGAATGGATTAAAACATATCAGGCTCCCATATGATCTTGGAATTTCAATTTGGAATTCAATTCAAAAGCTTTGCTTGTCCTATTGCTATTCATCTTTACTCCTGTCAATACATAAGAACGATACAAATGACCAGATAAAATACTTATATTTTTAAACACCAGAGGTTAAGCATCTGGTAAAAAATGCAAATACATGGTTCGCAAAAATTATTGACAAAAATGCAAAGAATCCTTCGCTCGCACGTATAGGATGACCTAGGTTTTTGAAGCAGTGAAAAATGAATAAAAACTTTGTCTTATATGCGAGTAAATATGGTATACTGGTTCAAGTATGTTTTCCAAGCAGCTCCCAATACTGTTGCAGACATTACTTACATTCTCAAAGTCATCAGTCACCAACCACTTGGAAGAGCAAAACAAAGATGGCAAGATACAATCTGTGCAGATCTAAATTCACTCATGCACATCCAGACAATCCCAAGAATTAAAACAAATGGTGGTTAAAGATCCAAATAGCAGGCCCCACCCAAGAGGAAAAATGCTAGGATAAAGAAGATTCTGGTCTTCTTAATTTTGGTGCTTTTGGAATCCAAGTGCTAAATTCAGATTCATTTACACTTTCTGAAAATAACAATAAAATTAATGACATATATTTTAAAAAATACTATTTTATTATGTATAAAATCAAAATTATACTATTAGAGAAAAATATTTTAAATATTTATCTAATAGTATAATTTTGATTTATCATATTTTAAATACTATAAAATTACATTCACTATGAGTCTGTCAGAAGATACAACTAATTGCATTTTTATTTTTTATAGATATAATAAATATTTATGCAATGAGTTATTTCAGTTAATTCATTTTCTTGATATACCAGTTTCAGTTGCTGCAAATTGGAGACAGACTGCTTTTTATAATTCTGGATTTTAAACTTTTATTGTGCTGCTTTAAAATTAATTATTAATATCTTTCCTAAATTTGAGGCTACTTCTTTTTAATTATTAAACATCCTTACAAATTGCATTATTTTACTGCTGATATACTAAGAAAAATTAATGATGACATGAACTTGCACAAATTATATGACAATAAACATTTTTATCAACAAAAGAAATTATCCCAGTGAATTATACTTCACTGTAGATTATAGGCAGGAATTACAGTAATTAAAACTACAATTTTTCTGAAACAACTTATTATTTGAATGTTATGTTACATAAAAATCATAAAAGATACATTGATTTATTGAAAAATAATTATGAATAAGTATAGTTACTAAATATTTCAGGATAATGCATATGGAGAATAATCTTAACCATTATTAATATAATGTGAAGTTGCAAATATAAAAATGAAATAAATTTTGATATGTGCTTCTAGTCCTTAGTTCCACTTTGGACTTCCTTGTGAACAAGGACTTGTTTTACTGAGGGAAGAGAATTATATAATTTCAAATTAAAATATTTTTAATGTAACATAATCCTGTATGCCACTACATTTTAGCATTTCAGGCTAAAGCCCCTCCTCAGCAGACATTACATTTTCTAATTACAATTTAAAATATTATACATTAATTTATACAAAATTTTTAAAATATATATTTACGAGTTTATATTTTAACATATCCATATATTCCTTTCAACATTTTCGGAACAGACTTTTAAACCACTATTTTTAAAATTCTTTCTGTACCAAAAACAGATCTATTTAACTGTAAATTACTGATATTATTTCTGTACTAATTATAAATCATTTTGCCAATAAAATTTCTTGAATGTTTTCCTGTTTCTTAAAATGCAATATCATTCATTTAAACAGCACTTATTCTTTATACAAATTACCAACACACCACCCAACAGGGAAATTATCCTGCCAACACCACTAAACCCTACAGCGTTAACTTCTCTTTAAGATTCTTAAGTGCCTCTATGTTTAACAAACTATACCAGAATTTATCTATCATTCTGCCCATACTTTCATTTATTTTTTTATCTTCAGATAAAATTATTTTCAAATTTTCATACAATTGTCTTTTGTAGTATTTTCCTTTGTTTTTTCTGTTTTCACTGTATTTTGATTTATTTCACATCCATATGTATTGCAATGAGTCACTACTGCCAAATTAGATTATATTTTATTGCTCTTATGTGTTCAGTTAATCCTTTTCTTAACTTTTTTTTGTTTCTCCATTGTATCTATTTTTCTAAACAATTACATTGGAAAGAGTATATGATATTCATTTTATCAAATGTACCAGTTAGTATTTCTTCTTTATTCAACCTTAGTAATTTGTTAAGTCTATTTGTTTGTTCTGGAATTAATGTAATGCCTTCATTTTTAACAATTGTCTTTTTATCATTTTGTATATTTCAGGAATGTAAGGTAACTTAATAAATTTTATTGTTATTACTCTCAACTTCTGATTTATTTCTTGTATTTTCATTTAACCATTACTTAATAATGAGTATGGATATTGATTTAACATTAATATATCTATTACTAATTTGATCTCTTCGTCTTCTTTTTCTGTTTTTAACTTTTTCGATATACATTTTAAAAACATTTCTTTTCACTGAAATTGGAACAGATGAATAATAGTTTATTACTTTTGGTATAGTAATCCAAAAAATCTTTAAAAATAGTGGTTTAAAAGTCTGTTTTGAAAATGTCAAAAGGAATATATGGATATGTTAAAATATAAACTTGTAAATATATATATTAAAAGTTTTGTATAAATTAATGTACATATATTTTTTAAAATTTTAACAAGCAATTATTTATTCTGACATTGTCACAATGCCAGGCTGCAATTTTTAATTTATTTAATTTAAAATATATGTTCTCCACCTCAAATTAATACTGTAGTGTCTTGCCCATGTACATTTTATCTCTTACTTTTCTGTTAGCATGGAGTTGTGCTGGTTATTTTTCCTTTCAGAGAAAAATTTTCAAATTGAAATAATGTGACTTCCAGTTTGCATTGGAAGTTCATATATAGTTAATAAGGACCTCCTGCCTCTAAGGTTTCCATATCTGGCCTCGTATTTCATATATCTAACTCTGTTCTCGAGATTAAGGAAAGACGAATGGACATGACAGTGGAAATTTATAGGTCTATAATTTTTTCAAATTATAGCTTAATTAGAAAATGCAGTGTTTGCTGAGGAGGTGCTTTGGCTTAAAATGCTAAAACTTGGCATACAGGATCATTTACAGTAAAGGTGTTTGGGCTGCAATTTGAAAAAATTGTTTACTACAAATTCCCATTGTCATTTGTGTGTCTGTCTGTCTTTCCTTAATCTCGAGAATGGAGTTAATAAGATGAAATCCAAGACCAGATATGGAAAGCTTAGGAACAGAAGACCCCCGATTAACTGTATATGAACTTCTGATGCAAACCAGAAGTCACATTATTTTAATTTAAAAATTTTCCCCTGAAAGGAGTTATATAAATGACAGCATGATTGTTACTAATAGGAAAGGTATGGTATCCAGGCACAAGATACTACTGATTTGAGATTGCAATCATATATTTTAAATCTTTAAATAAATTTAAAAAATACGATTAAAAATTGCAGCCCGGTATTGCCACAATAAATAATTGCTCCTTCAATTTGAAATTGTGTGATTCGCTTTCCTTGGTGTAACAAGTCCTAGTTCACAAGATAGTTTAAAGTGGACAAAGGCATAATAATAAAATATAAATATAAATAATTTTGATATTAATTTATAATTTATTTTATTTGTCATCTGTCTAAAAATGCTTAGTAATTGTAATTTTTCAATAAAACAATTCATCATCTAAATTTTTCTGAAATGTTAAACTTTATTGCTTTTTGTTATATATTTGAAGTTGTCTCAAATAATTGTTATTTAAATTTTCAAAATTACACTTTTATACTGTATTTGAAAATTTTGATTTAAAGTTTTGAAATTTGATTTGTTACAACTTTAGATACTTAGGAATTACTGTATATAAATTATTTATATGATTTATCTATAAATTTATATGTATGAATTTCAAGTACTATGTCTAAAAATCCGTCCTATTAAAATAAAGCTTAAACAACCTTGTTGTTTTTTTAATCTCAAAATGTGAGAAATTATTCTTTTAGCTAATATATTGTCACAGAAATCCTAATCTGTAGTAATATAATTTAGTAACAGCTAAACATACTGTATATAAAACAATATGATTGAATGTATTAAATGCATTAAAATTTTGACAAATTTTTATTTTGACTTTGACTAATAGCAATGATTAAGCAGTTTTGAGACTTTTGTTTATTTATCTATTATTACTGTTTTTTCAATTATATTAGTTGAAAATTATTATAAATTACATTATTTTTCTATACATTAGCCACTAAATTTTTAATGAAATATAATCTGCTTCTTATAATAACAGATATTACCATTAGTTGTCTAACATTACCAGAATTAATTAGCTTGTCAAAAACATGAAAGTTAAAATACAATTATAAAACTGTTTATTGTAATATATTTTAGTTAGTATTTTGTTATCTTCAGATAAACAGATATTTTTAAGCTGTCTTTTTGAACTGTCAGGCTCAACTTGGGACTAATAATGTTTAATTATCATTACTTATCAGTTATTGTCTGTTTTAATCAGTGCTTTAAATTTTTTGCTATTTTAATCATTATTTGCTCATAGTACAATAATTTAAGTTGCTTACATTTCTTACATGGATTACATACAAACAGCTGTTAAAGGTAGCATGCAAAAAAATAACTGGCTCTTTATATTTAATTTAGTAAATGTAAGTAATGGTCTTATTCTTAAGAAGTTATTACAACACTCACTCTAACCATTTTCAAAATAGTTTTAATTTGATTTTTCAGAAATTATTATGAAGGTGAAATATGAAATTGTTCTGAAAACGTTAAAATTAATGTTATAATTGCTTCTTAATAACAGGATTGTTATTTACTCATATTTATTAAATCGTATTATTTTATTTATAAAAATGAAGATAAATTAGCATTTACTTTATGTTTTGTAGGAAAATGGAAATATATTATGGACATACAATTGTCAAAAACCAGTTTTTTCTTCTCCACTGAATTTGAAATGTGGATTATGTATAGGCTCTGTAAATGGAGATATCCTTTTTTTGAATCATCATGGCAACATTGTAAGTAAAATTTTTAGAATTTAAACTAAATGTATAGAACTATTTGTGTTTATGTTAAAAATATGTTCATTCTATTTTCTACAATTGTAGTTGAAAAATTTATAATGTTTTTATGCAAGCTTTATGAATTTCTATGTTCTTAAACTTTAAAATTTTGTATTATTCTATATAATCTTAAAAAATTTTTATTCTTTGTTTTGAGTTTATAAAATATGCATTATGTTTTACTTTTATAACTACTTAAAGAGGGATTTTGGAGAGACAAAATGAAATGTTATGTCCTTCAAATCCAACATTTACCTGAGTTCAAGAATTACTCAGAAGATGATTTTATACCCTTATATTTTATTTAATTGCAATTTTTTTCTTATACATTCCTTATATAATGTTCTATTTGTGGTTAGGTTTGCCTGATTATGATCTTTTAAAATGACTGAAAACATTAGTACAGTGGGTACCTCAGGATATGAAATTAATCCGTTCCGAAACTGAGATTGTATCATGAAAATGTCGTAAGGTGAATCATTTTTTCCCATACGATTACATGTAAAACCAAATAATTCGTTCCAACACGAAAAACACATTCAAATTAAAGCTAAGTAGTACATTGAAAAAAAATAACTGTAGTAAGGAAATCACTGAAAAATGCATTTTGTAGTTGTAAATGTATAAATAACCATAATAGAATAATAATTGATTAAAAAAATGTAGTTTTATTTGCACTTTACCTTTGAGGATAGACGACGGTGGAGGTGTAAACTGGTGGAGGAAGAAAGGGAGAAGGGAAATGATACTAAAACTTAACTTACATAACATAATGTAACAATAACTTAAAAATAACTTAGAAAAGATAAAAAAAATTAGTGTTGTTTTATATATATTTTTTAAAATTTTTATTCATTGCTTTTTGCTTTCTTTCCTTCACTTCCACCAGAACTTTCACTGGATAGAGATCGCTTGGTAAAATATCTATCCAATGAGGTTTGGCTTTGCCTACTTTTTAAAATGTTTCTAAAATGACTTAGGCAAATGTCATCACTCTGAGCAGCAATACGGCCACCGTGAACCTTTTTGGGATGTTTCTTTTCAATAAAATCAGTCACTTTCTGATAATACTTCAAGATTTCTTTTATCAAGCGAGATCCTTCCATGATAAAGCAAACACGTGGACTGAGATCGATGAACAGAAATGAATAAAACATGGTGCTACGAACTAATGTAATGTCGTATGGTGAGTTTTTGTTCGTATCGTGGAGCAAAAATATGTTCGAATTTCATGTCATATCCTGAAAATTTCGTATGATGGGGCATTCGTATCCCGAGGTACCACTGTACAGGTAATCCCCGTATAATACGGGAGTTATGTTCCAAAAAATTGCCGTGTTATACGAAACAAAGAACTAGTGCAAAAGGGGAAGGTTAGGTTCCAAAAATGAAAAAACATGCTGTTAAATCCTTATTTAAATCGGATTTATTATTCATTTTTTCATAGATAAAATACTTATTTATTATTTAATTAAATATTTTACCAGATGATTATTCATCCTATATGATGATCTCAGCATGACTGGTAACTGTTTTTGGGTGTGTTCATTAATAGCGGTTGCTCTGCAACGGGAGTGCGCTGCTGTTTGTAGGCATTTAGGAACGACGGCTGCGCCTGCACTATCGATAGTATCGTGATGGAGGAATCTATAATTCTAAAATGAGCTTTTAGAGGCAAAAGAAGGGTCCCAATTGTAAAATCTGTATCTGCATTGTATGCAATGTTCAGATCATAACATAACTCATTGAATTTGGTAAAAAAAAAACAAAAACATTTGATAATCTGGTTCTACTCTGGTCTTGTTCTAGATTAACAAACTTCTGTTATATGTAGTCAATCTATACTAATATTATAAAGAGGTAATGTTTGTATGTATGTACTAGCAGACCCCGCCACACGTTGTTGTGGCTCAAAATGTATCTATTATAAATGTATAACACTTCCCCCGTGGGGGGGAAATTTTTCGAAAAATTTCTTCTTAGTGTACATTCTCTTGACGTACCCTATTAAAATGCAATCAAAAACGCAAAAAAACCACATCTAAAATAATATAAATAGAAGCCAAGTTTTTCACAGTAAGCCTTAATTCTGTCCCTCTCCCTTCAGTGGGGGGAATTTCGACACATATATTATATAAAAAGACGTGCGTATTCAAATGCAGCGTTGTGTGAAAATTTCAAAGGAGTCGGTAGGAACAAATGAACATTACATTTTTATTTATATAGATAGATAGAAGATGATCTGCTTTAGTTCATTTTCACAGAAAAGCAAACTTAGGGTGTCGTACTTGTAGCGCCATCTGTTGGACATAAAAGCCTTAACCTAGATTATATTTTTTAATTTACAGTATATGAATGTTTATCGGAATAATATACAGCCTATGGCCACCCTGAGGTTCCATTCTAAATATTGGTGAAAGAATTTTTGAAATCGGATGAGTAGTTTCGGAGATTACCTGCTGCAAAGAAACTTACATACATACA
>NW_019385012.1:365241-377165 GCF_000671375.1 Centruroides sculpturatus | reverse complement strand
TTTTTTTTTTTTTTTTGGTCATAGATTGGTGTAATAATATTAATTTCTGCATTATTCAGATTATAGTTAGGCTAATTATTAATAATTAATATAAAATTTTTTCTAAAGGTAAGCAGTTAGAATAATATCATATACTAAAATTAACTGATTTTAGTATACGAATATGATTTAGTATAGATTATAGTATATTTAGTAATTAATTTTAAATTAAATTTAGGGCCTGATAATTTTATTTAATAATTATTAAATTTAATTCAAAATTAACAAGATTCAAATTAATGATGACATGGCTTTTTTCTTTCTTTTTTAAATTTAAGTAAGTAAAGTTTATTGTACAAGGTATAAACCTGTTATAAAGGGGGTTACAAAAGGTATCTAACCTTAGTTGGTTTGTAATATATTTATAATACATTAATTCCAATATAATCTACATCTTGCCAAAAACCATTGACACATTTTTGAGTGCTACAGACTTAAATATATAACTTTGTCTGTCATAGTACTCAACTACAAAAATCTTTTAGATAGATTATAGAAATTATTAATAAATACAATTTACAACTATATGGAAAATTATTACATAAACTTATCATCATTGCTCTTAACCTATGTACAAAGGTTGTATTAATCTTACCAATCACAGCTTTTGTCTATGACAGGAAATTGAGAAATTTTTTAAACAATATTATAAGTTGTTCATCTTCTCTTCATATAATCTTATATTATAGGTATATATAAGAACAAAAACACAAGCACAAAACCCTTAATATTAGATTATATTGTTATATTATAACTCACAAAATTACTCGAATTATAGTCTCCTAGATATCTTGACACAAATAATTTCAAAAACATTTTATATCTCTTTCGAGCTTTGTTCTATTATAAACTATAATATCATGGTACAGTACTTATTATAGATTACTTGTCAAACAGAACATTCAATATTCATTATCATAAGGTATGAATGTAGAGCTTAAATATATTCTATAAAATCCTGTTTTCATGACTGTAACAATCATATGACTAATACTTCTATCCTTCTATTTAACTACCATTTCAAATTGATAATCGGATCCTATTTAAACACTTTCTCCAGGTTGATATCATATGAGTATTTTTGTTTATCCTTAATGTAGTAATCGTCTCTTATGATTATTTTATTCCCATTAAGTTTTTCTTCTTTGATCATTGGTAATAATTTTTTTTCTCCTTATTTTTGATATTTTATGTAGATCAGTGGTGAATATTATTTTGTTTCTCTCCTTTTTACTGACCTTATCTTACTTTTTCCAAAACTCTCTAAGTATCAAGTTTCTATCATATAAGGAATCCAATGAAATTTTCACTATTGGCATACTTCCATTAGTTAGTCTAACAACACTTTCTGTACAACTGTTAGATATTCCCAAATATTTTTTTATATACTGGTTAATTTCTTTAGTGTAATCATGTGAATTAAATGGGAAATTAATAATCATAATATTCCTGTTATTTCTCTCATTAATCGATTTATCTATTTCAAATTCTATCATACCTTTTATTGGCAGTTGTTGTTAGATATTATTTCCATTTCTTCTACTTTTTGAGATAATTTTTTTCATGGGAAGTTGAGAAAGTTATTTTCTCCTTTCAGTAAATTAACTTCTGTTTTAATTTCTTGTATATCAAAATGGAGTTGTGAAGATTTGTCCTGTATTAATTAATAAATTGATTTTAGTGTGTATTGGGGTTCCTCCTGCGCCTGTGGTTCCTTATCACTAACTACTTCAAAATAATTATTAATTTTCATAATTCTCATAGACTTTGGGCTTTGTTTACAATATCTCCTTCTATTTGATGATAATCTTTGCTGTTTAGATCTTCCAAATGTTTTCCATTTTTCTTTTTTTGGGAGTTGTTTTTACATGGTCTACCACACCCCCTTCTTTGCATGACCACTTGACTCACTTGTTGTGGAGAACGGGGGTAAGGGACCTGGATTTGGTTCTATCCCAGCAATTAGTAAGAAAGATAAAAAAGACTATCCTTAGACTTAATTAAAAGTTTTTTTTTTAAATTCTGGGAGATTATATAGATTACCACCTATGGAATCTTGGGACTTTGAGTATATATCTGAACTGAGGGGACCGAGACGAGTTCAATGATACCCTACTTTTGGACCAGAGATGAAAAATAAGAAAGTTATCATTAATACCTTTTTTAATGCTATCATACAAACGACACCATAGTTATGTTAGTACTGCCATCTTTCGGTAACGTCTGCAAACCATTAAAAAAAGCACTGTGAAAGGCAAGAAATTGCACGAACAGTCGAACGTCACTTCCTTGTTTTCTTTTGTTGAAGAACTACTGCGAATCAATAACTAGTGACATTAAACACTCAGTGGCCCCCTCTGGGAGGTCTGTCGGGGGCACAAACAGTTGAATACCACGTAGTGGAATACAAAAATGGTGTAGAATGCATTGTGAAAGGCAAGAAATTGTAAATATGATAACTTTCTTATTTTTTGTCTCTGGTCCAAAAGTAGGGTACCGTTGAACTCGTCTCGGTCCCAAGTTCAAATATGTACTTACAAGTCCCGAAATTCCATAGGTGGTAATCAATAGTACAGCCAAATTCTGTAATGTAGAAATCTATTTCACTTTTGTCAATGTATCGTAGATACATGATAGGATAGTGGATTGTTAAAGGTGCGTGGAAAATACGATACTCTATATTTCTCATGATGAGTTCTGCTAAAATGGGTGACAAGGGACCAAAAAAACACTTCTTTGCTTTATTGGATACCAGAACGTCGTGGTTGAAGCAAAAAGCCCAACTTTGGTTTTTATTAAAGTGTTGAAAGAACGGACTCATCCCCAAGTGCATCTCTTTTAAATACAAAGCATTTTCAATAGAAGTTTGAATTCTATTACCTTGAATGGAATGAAGTCTCCTAGCAAGACTTATTAAGAATAAATGCAGAATGATATCGGAAGAAGAAGATAAGATGTACCTGGCCCACCTCTTCTTTGAAAAGCAGTGTGATCTGTCTATTCTGTACCAACAACTGACCAAGATAAGATATATTGCTAACAAAAATGCATGAGAAGTCAGGAAGAAATTGAATAATAAATATTATTGGTTACAGAAAACGTCCCGCCACAAACAAAGTAAAAACATTGAGATTCCATANGAATAGGTTAGGTTAGGTTAGAACGTGCGTCCCCACTGTTTCCTTTCTTTTGTTTGCTGGAATCAGAGATGAGCTGCCATGACGGTATATGCATCTGGACTTTAACCCATGTTAAATATGCTTATTCAATACATTTAGCATTCAATAAATTTTGGTTTTGACTCATATAATATAAAATTTTCAGACTTTTCATTTAGAGACACCATAAAGTGTTGACATTACACACTGGACTTTTTCACATCCACTTTATCATCTGATATACTTTATCTTAATATATAAAATTACTTGTCCTGACTGACTGATTCATCATCGCCCAGAGCAAACCGCTGAACCTAAAGAAGTGAAATTTGGTACACAGTTAGGGTACGTCATGAAAACGCGCACTAAGAAGGGATTTTTCGAAATTCCCCTGCGGGGGGAGAGGGAGTGGATTAAGTCTTACCTGAAAGAACGGCTTCTACTGTACTATTTTAGATGTGATTTTTTGTTTTCAACTATGTTTAATTTTCATTTAGTACTTAGATGTATTAAATTGATAACATTTCAGATATTGTTATAAATATTTTTATATATTTCGATTTTTTAACCAAATGTTCGAACCGTTTTAGATTCGAATTTGTTATTGCATATTGGTTCGATTATAGAATGATTGTAAACGTTCCAGAAAATTGATCAAATTGAAAATAGTTCGTTTGATTCTTGGCAATTCTCATCATTCTCAGCAGTAGGTGTTATATAACAATTACTATGGTGGTTGAAATACTGAATAAAAATGGGGTTTGCTGGCAAAATCCTCGTGAGCAAAGCCGTGGGTAACAGCTAGTAGTTTATAAACCAGTTGTTCCAACTGCCAATATGCATTTCAGGTTATTGCCCCTCATCTGTTGGCTAATAATATTTATTAGTACATAGTATTAGCAAAATTATCATTTTACAAAGATTTTAATTTTTAAACATACCTGATATAAGTTTTCTGCAATGGTTGTAAATGTATTGTTGACACATATAAAACCGAACACCACCTTGTATTGTAAACCAGTTTAAAATTTTTAAACTATACAACACCAAATTTTTTCAGAAAAATTTTACATACTTGAATAAAAAATATAGAGTTGGCAACTAAGTGATTGTGGATTTTGTCAATAGGTGGCCTTAGCACATTTTTTTGCTTTGTCATCGTGTTCAAAGCATTTAACCTATATTGTTNCACCCCCTTCTTTGCATGACCACTTGACTCACTTGTTGTGGAGAACGGGGGTAAGGGACCTGGATTTGGTTCTATCCCAGCAATTAGTAAGAAAGATAAAAAAGACTATCCTTAGACTTAATTAAAAGTTTTTTTTTTAAATTCTGGGAGATTATATAGATTACCACCTATGGAATCTTGGGACTTTGAGTATATATCTGAACTGAGGGGACCGAGACGAGTTCAATGATACCCTACTTTTGGACCAGAGATGAAAAATAAGAAAGTTATCATTAATACCTTTTTTAATGCTATCATACAAACGACACCATAGTTATGTTAGTACTGCCATCTTTCGGTAACGTCTGCAAACCATTAAAAAAAGCACTGTGAAAGGCAAGAAATTGCACGAACAGTCGAACGTCACTTCCTTGTTTTCTTTTGTTGAAGAACTACTGCGAATCAATAACTAGTGACATTAAACACTCAGTGGCCCCCTCTGGGAGGTCTGTCGGGGGCACAAACAGTTGAATACCACGTAGTGGAATACAAAAATGGTGTAGAATGCATTGTGAAAGGCAAGAAATTGTAAATATGATAACTTTCTTATTTTTTGTCTCTGGTCCAAAAGTAGGGTACCGTTGAACTCGTCTCGGTCCCAAGTTCAAATATGTACTTACAAGTCCCGAAATTCCATAGGTGGTAATCAATAGTACAGCCAAATTCTGTAATGTAGAAATCTATTTCACTTTTGTCAATGTATCGTAGATACATGATAGGATAGTGGATTGTTAAAGGTGCGTGGAAAATACGATACTCTATATTTCTCATGATGAGTTCTGCTAAAATGGGTGACAAGGGACCAAAAAAACACTTCTTTGCTTTATTGGATACCAGAACGTCGTGGTTGAAGCAAAAAGCCCAACTTTGGTTTTTATTAAAGTGTTGAAAGAACGGACTCATCCCCAAGTGCATCTCTTTTAAATACAAAGCATTTTCAATAGAAGTTTGAATTCTATTACCTTGAATGGAATGAAGTCTCCTAGCAAGACTTATTAAGAATAAATGCAGAATGATATCGGAAGAAGAAGATAAGATGTACCTGGCCCACCTCTTCTTTGAAAAGCAGTGTGATCTGTCTATTCTGTACCAACAACTGACCAAGATAAGATATATTGCTAACAAAAATGCATGAGAAGTCAGGAAGAAATTGAATAATAAATATTATTGGTTACAGAAAACGTCCCGCCACAAACAAAGTAAAAACATTGAGATTCCATATTATAATCTTGCAAATGCAAATGTACCAGCAAATATTCATTAAATAATATCACGAGGTCCGAAACATATACCCACTCCAACGTTTGATTATGCACAACTCATTCCTTCCAGCATTGTTGTTATTAAGAACACTTGCTGTCCAGAATTGCAACCTAAACTGGAGCTTTCTGCAATAACCAACATCAAAACGAAATCCAGCAAATCAAATGCACAAACTGCTCAAATAATTAAATCGTATCTTACAAGCAATCATTTAAATCTGTTAGTAGCAGATAAAGATAAGAGATTTGTGTTATGCAAAAACCAGGATTTCCTATCAAGATCCAACGAATTCCTTCAACAATCTATTTTACTTTAATTAAACTAATATTTCCATAAAATTTAAAATATTAAATAACTTTTAATCTGTAAGACAAAATCTTTCACACTTTGTTTCTAGCAGTTTAATCACTAAGTACTTAGTGATTTAGTACTTAATGATTAAACTGCTAGAAACAAAGTGTGAAAGGTTTTGTCTTACTTATTCTAAGTAGTTCTAGCTTTGAATGCATAAAACTTTTAATCTGAGTGCATGTTAGGAAAGACAATAGCTTAGTATTAGTCTAACTGCTTACCTTTAGAAAAAATTTTATATTAATTATTAATAAATATCCAAACTGTGATTTGAATAATGCAGAAATTAATATGATTATTATAGAATATTTGGGCTTGGCTGTTTATATATAACTACAATAAATTGGTGTTTGTGGTATTATTAACTTACCAGTCGAAAGGGCCGATGCAGGCATCGGGGCATACTAAATTACAAATAAAAATAATAATATACTGTAAAAATATAAAATAATTTATATTGTTAATTTAAATTTATTTAAATAGCTAGGGGTGCCTCTAGTGGCCATTTTTGGTATACAGTGACAGAAAAAAAGAAAGAAAGAATCTGGTTTTTCAGCTTTATATGTACTGTATATAGATTTTTAAAATTTAAGAGAAAAACTTTTACTAATGATAAAAACAAACATACTTTATATGTTTTAATTTATATTTCAAAGAATAATTTAAACATTCTACTTGAATGTATTGCTTACAAAATTCTTATTGTGATAATTTGCACTTTTCCAAACTTTGTTATGCTAATTGGGCTGCAATTTGAAAAAAATTGTAAACCTATAAATTTCCACTATTGTCCATCTATCTGTTTCCTTAATCTCAAGAATGGAGTTAAATAGATGAAATCTGGGATCAGATGTGGTCCCGGGTTTCATCTAACTTCATTCTTGAGGCCCCAATTAGTTGTTAATATATATGAACTTCCAATGCAAACTGGAAGTCATATTATTTCAATTAACAAATTTTATCCTGAAAGGAATTAGATAGATGACTGGCACAACTCCATGCCAACAGAAAAGTAAGAAGTACAGGAGCAAGACACTACAGTACTAATTTGAGGTGGATAGCATATATTTTAAATTAAATAAATTAAAAATATGATTAAAAATTGCATCCTGGCATTGTAGCAATGTCACAATAAATAATTACTCATTTCTATTACATTAACATTATTATTATAATAAGTAATTTGGTAATATGATTCTGAATACTGTATTTCATGTTTTTTTTAAATTAGCTTGCTATTTTACATTGTTTTATTGCGTTTTTAGCATACAGATTACTATATTTGTTGAAATTCACTGAATAGTTATTTGAAAGAATGTTGTTTTAATTACTTTTCCTTTGTTTAATTCTAACTAAATGTTTTTATTTTTTATATTTTAATAAAAAAAATGTAGAATATGAAATTAATACCAAATAATATAAAATTAGAATGAATTTATTCTTTTCATATTGTTTGATAGTTTAGACTTATTATTTAAAATTACATTTTAAATAATAAGTCTAGAGTCATAAGCAGAAATAAAATTGTCATCAGAATAAAATAAAATAGGGTTAATGTAACTTAAGTTCCAAGATGGCGACGTTTCCGGTCGGCACTTTGAATTACTCTAGAGCAGTGTTTTTCAACCTTTTTGAATACGCGACCCCTTTACAAGTTAAAAAATTCTGGCGACCCCCCTAGGGCCATATTAAAACTATATCAGTGATTTTAAAAACTATGTATTTAATTTTCTTTCTGTTGAGACAAATTATTGTTGATTAAAATGAAACTTTCGGAAGAATCGACAATAATATAACACACATAAGGTATGAAACTTCCTTTAATTATAACATTGGGCACAGGGAGCCGTTGACCTTTTTTTTTTGTTTTAGGATCAGAATTTTCAGGTTTTACTTTTCTAGTTTTTATTTCTTTTTGCAAATCAGCTCAACACTTTTTCGGCTATCATTTTCTGGGGTAGGCCGTAATTCTCGCTGAAATTGTAGTTTTTTTAACGTAGTGTAGGACCTACAAACGCTTGTCTTTTTCTTTTACCCGCGACCCCCCATGTAAGGCTTCGCGACCCCCCTGGGGGTCGCGACCCACAGGTTGAAAAACACTGCTCTAGAGACTGCGCGGAAAATGTTATTTTGATCGGAGACCGCGTGAAACTCCCCGGCGATAATAGACTAATAAGGTGAAATAAAGAAAATTTTACTCACGTCGATGGTTTTTTCTATCTTTTCGATTCTAAATTTCCCCCTGACTTGATAGATTCCTTTTTGTTCGTTGCGGGTCTTTCCCGTTCGCGTCGATTCGGCCGCTCTTTTAGAGGTTGTTTCCTGTTTCCCCGTATTCGATTTATTCCTAGGCTTTTCATTTTCGTTGTGTTTTTTTATTCTTTTTTCGTATTCGACGCTGGCGCTGACGGAACAGTTTCTGGTTCGAGCCATTTCGATTTTTTTCCAGTCCCTGGATAGATCATATCTAAATGTTGTGCAAAAATTTGGAATCTCTCTCCGGGTTTTCTAACGGGCCAGTTCATGAATTTTTTATACATAAATAAGTACATGTAGGAGTCTGAGAGATCGCTCGTGTAGTGCCTGGCAGGTGTTTTTAATTCTTTAAATACTCCCATAAATGTTCTGTTTTGTGTGTTATCTCCAGTTTGGGGATTTACAAAATTTTTCGAATGGTTTACTGTTCTGTGTTCTATATTCACTCCTTCTATGTCGTCTATGTGCTTATATCCTTTCCATTCGTCGGTTATTATTGTACTGCTGGAATTCACATAGTTATAAACGACCCAATTTAAAGTGATTTCTGATCTATCGTTTACCTGACATATGAAACAATTTTTATCCTCCCTGCATATACCGCCGACAATCCATTTCGGAGATTTTAACAAACGCCCTTTCTCATACTTTCTTTTGCATATTACAGTTTTCATATTTCTTTTGCATATTACAGTATTTTGACCGTTTTATTTGGCCCTCCTATTTTAAACGATGTCAAGTTATTCAAAGCTATAAGCATTACTAACCTTATGTGATTGGACCAGTCGACTCCAGTTTGTTTGGATATATCTGCCGAATTGGTAGCCATACATTCCAGGACAAAGATAGTGCCAAATAAATGACAAAATACAACCCCAAGAAACGTGACCGAATTTACTTTTAAACCTCCCTCCGTAAGCCGAACGCTTTGTTCCACATCTACTACATCTTAAGAAACAGCTTTTTCTATCACTTCTATAATACAATTTACATTTAGAATCACACGAATTGCAAACAGACTCAGTTTGCTGTATGCCTAATTTTACGGCAAATTTAAATGCGCTATTGATATCGGGAGGCAAACCCAAATCCAAAAATTCTTTTTTCATCAACTTATAGAAATTACGCGTGGTACAACCCAACCAAAAATCATCAGAACTTAAATCAGCAAAACTCATTTTCAAAGAATTAGCAAAAAAACTAAATACACAAAAAAAATTGATAAAATTGGATTTAAATATAATTCTTAACCCTCCTACCACAAGGCAGTGTCGGATCCGACACCCCCTTGTGATGTACAGTACATCTTTTTTCATCATGTAGGAAAAGCCTAAAATGCTATTTTTTGATTGTCTACCGTTGTTTGGCATATTACTATAGCAGAATATCAACAGTTTACTATGGACGAAGAAATTCGTTAAGAATTGTTACGGTAAATCCCAATGGTCGTAATAAGAATTATTCAAAATTTCTATATGATGATCTGAAGATGCTTATTTCTTTCTGTCCGAAGAAAAATAAAACTGTAGTCCTCATATCATCCATGCATTACACTGGCAAAATTGACCAAATCACCCAAAAACCTGCCTTAGTTGAATTCTATAATGTGACTAAAGAGGGCGTGGATGTTTTTTATGTCATGCAAAATCTGTCAAAAGAATGACAAATCGCTGGCAATTTATATCGCCTATGCAATACTTCTAAGGCATTTTAGATGCAGCAGCAGCAAATTCTTATGCAATGTACAAGCTAAATATGCCACAAGAATATAGACTTAACACCTTTCGGGCTGAGTTTTTGAAGAAACTTTTTTTTTCACTGGTTACTCCACACATGAAGGAAAGGATGACATATCCCTACATTAGCAAAACATTGATAGAAGAAATGTGCAACATCCTAGGAATAGAAATGCCCGAAGATTCACCATAACTAAATCCATCCACAACGGCAAGGCCATGAAAATGTTCCTTTTGTGGATGGAAAAAGAATGGAAGAGGGAATCACCTATGCACAAAGTGCAAAAAAAGTATTTGTGGTGAACACAAGAAAGTGATTTGTCTGTCATGCATATGATTGTTTTTATTTTTATTTATTCAATCTTAAAAAATAAGATATTTGTTCCTAATTAAACACAATTTTGTAGGTTTTGTAAATATACATATTTACTTTAACATGTATGTATTTATTTATTTAAACCAAACGAACCTGATTTATCAGGGGAAAAACAGATTTTTTGACTGTGTCGTATACGACACAGCCTTGTGACGTGTCCTGATAGTCCACCTTGTGGCAGGAGGGTTAATTACTAAAATTTGAAAATAATATAATTACCAAAAAAAACAATTTGAAAATTAATTATCGAAACGAAGAAAGCAATTATTCCAATACGCATTTTTTGCAACACTGTCAGTTTAGGATGACTACTGATCGATTTGCATAATTCCACGGAAAACTACAGATACGACGTCAAAGCTTACGAATTTGCATATTCGTTCATAACATTATACATCCCGTCGATTAAACTTTCATATTACGTCACATTATTATGAAAGAGCTCCCTCTATCATCATTAACGCGTACGCCTCCGTTTCGAGATTACCGGGAACGTCGCCTTCTTGGAACCTAAGTTAACATTAACCGAAAATAGTACTGTATTTTATTATCAAGTTTTAGTGATGATTAAATTACCGTATTTTACGGACTATAAGACGCACTTTTTTCTTCGAAAAATTGCCTCCAAAATTCAGGTGCGTCTTATACTCGAAATTAATATAAAAATGTCCAGTGTTTGATTTAAAATTCCCGTCTTAAAAATGTCCATATATTTGATGCCGCGGGAAACCTATCTCTATCTGGCAACATTGAATTCAACTGGCAGCAGCAGTGCATCGATGAAACAAACACGAGTTGCGGGGTGTCGGGATAGAATCGTCTGGACGTACGATTCCCGCGCTTTTTCTCTCTTCCAACGAGCAATGATTGTCGCCATAGAAACTCAGATCACGAGACGACCGCGGATTGGCCAGCGATCAGCGGACGTCCGATAGCGCTACTGAGCGTTGATTGGTGGATAGTGCTGTGCGATGTCTATAATTTTAACATCGATGTCAAACATCGATGCTAAATTTCGATGTCGGATTTCACATCGATGTTTGATCGATGCCCATTGGAACATCGATGTTCAATCAAGATAAACTCAAACAGTTTAAAAAAAACAAAACTTAATTTAATTTTCAACTTGTATAGTTCAATTACAGTTCCAATGCATACAGTTCTTCAATTGATAATGAATTTAAAACTAGAAGTTTATGTACATTCTTTGGCTTTAAAGAACTCCGCTTTTTGTTGATAGTATTTCCAGCTTTGGAAAATAATCTTTCTGCTGGAACTGAAGTGGCAGGAATGCAAAGCCACTTCATGGCAAGTTCACATAAATTATAGTTAAAAAATTTCATGGATTTCCACACATCCAAAGCATTACTATTGTGAGGCACAATAGGGTCATCTAAAAAAGTATTAAAATTTGAATTTAAAGTTGCATTTGTGTTAACATTTCTATCTTAATATCAATTTTTCTGGATGACCAAAGGTCATCATCTTCAAGTTTATTTTCTGCATTATTGTGGAAA
>NW_019385012.1:362138-364694 GCF_000671375.1 Centruroides sculpturatus | reverse complement strand
ACTCTGCTTCCGGATTGGTCTCTGTATTCTGTTGTACTACTGACTTTATATTATTCGCGATGTAAGTTGGCATTGGGATCCATACCTACCCCAACCTTTACTTCCAACCTATGCTATCCCTTACCCCCAACCTATCCCATCCTCTCTTCTATACCCATCCTACTCTCCCTCCCACCCCACCTTCATTCAGTCACCTTCCTTCAGGCTAAGTCGAAAGACAGCCTTCTTCCTTTATGACCAGTAACCAGTAACCGGTCTTCATGTGTTTGTGATAATGAGGAAGACCATGATCTACTGTCTGCCACGGTTCCTATTGTCAGTGGCGGCCTTAGGGGGTGGCGAGCAGGACAATCGCCCGGGGCCTCGCTCTTGGAGGGGCCTCGCGCAACAACAAAGTAGAAAAAAGTTGATATTTAAAACTTTTTATTTTATCCTTGGCTATTAGTTATAACAATAAAATAAATTTAATTTATAGTACAGTATATATTAATATTAATAAGTGCCTACTATTTCAATTCACATACTTTGCACAAAGGACAAGGGCCTCGCAAAAATCTGCCGCCCAGAGCCTCGCAATGGATAAGGCCGCCGCTGACAGTATGGATCAGTCGATGTTGGCCATAGTATATAAAAAAAAGAAAGATACAAAATATTGTTTTTTTTGTATTTTTTGAGTTTTAAGTATTTATTTATACTGAAAAAAAATTAAATTTGTTTTCTATTGGCATTAGAGAAAAATCGTAATGTAAACAACTGAATGAAATTAACCTGAGAAACTGAATCTTTAATATCCAATAATTAATTTTAGCAAGTTATTTTAATTTGGTAATTCAACAAATGAACTTCTATGTCTTGCTCATTGTATAATTATGTTAATCATATTAAGGTTAGAGTTCAGATACGTATACCGTCTTGGCGGCTCATCTCTGATTCCAGCAAACAGTGGGGATGCACGTTCTAACCTAACCTAACCTAACCTATTCTAATAATTTGGTTGGTAATAATTATGGTAATTTATTACAATAGGTTAGGTTAGGTTAGAACGTGCGTCCCCACTGTTTCCTTTCTTTTGTTTGCTGGAATCAGAGATGAGCTGCCATGACGGTATATGCATCTGGACTTTAACCCATGTTAAATATGCTTATTCAATACATTTAGCATTCAATAAATTTTGGTTTTGACTCATATAATATAAAATTTTCAGACTTTTCATTTAGAGACACCATAAAGTGTTGACATTACACACTGGACTTTTTCACATCCACTTTATCATCTGATATACTTTATCTTAATATATAAAATTACTTGTCCTGACTGACTGATTCATCATCGCCCAGAGCAAACCGCTGAACCTAAAGAAGTGAAATTTGGTACACAGTTAGGGTACGTCATGAAAACGCGCACTAAGAAGGGATTTTTCGAAATTCCCCTGCGGGGGGAGAGGGAGTGGATTAAGTCTTACCTGAAAGAACGGCTTCTACTGTACTATTTTAGATGTGATTTTTTGTTTTCAACTATGTTTAATTTTCATTTAGTACTTAGATGTATTAAATTGATAACATTTCAGATATTGTTATAAATATTTTTATATATTTCGATTTTTTAACCAAATGTTCGAACCGTTTTAGATTCGAATTTGTTATTGCATATTGGTTCGATTATAGAACGATTGTAAACGTTCCAGAAAATTGATCAAATTGAAAATAGTTCGTTTGATTCTTGGCAATTCTCATCATTCTCAGCAGTAGGTGTTATATAACAATTACTATGGTGGTTGAAATACTGAATAAAAATGGGGTTTGCTGGCAAAATCCTCGTGAGCAAAGCCGTGGGTAACAGCTAGTAGTTTATAAACCAGTTGTTCCAACTGCCAATATGCATTTCAGGTTATTGCCCCTCATCTGTTGGCTAATAATATTTATTAGTACATAGTATTAGCAAAATTATCATTTTACAAAGATTTTAATTTTTAAACATACCTGATATAAGTTTTCTGCAATGGTTGTAAATGTATTGTTGACACATATAAAACCGAACACCACCTTGTATTGTAAACCAGTTTAAAATTTTTAAACTATACAACACCAAATTTTTTCAGAAAAATTTTACATACTTGAATAAAAAATATAGAGTTGGCAACTAAGTGATTGTGGATTTTGTCAATAGGTGGCCTTAGCACATTTTTTTGCTTTGTCATCGTGTTCAAAGCATTTAACCTATATTGTTTTCTTGTTGTTTGGACTTCCACCTTTAATTTAGTAAAAAAATTATATTGATTAGTTATTTAGTTTTGTTTTTATCCCAGTTTAAAAATGGAAGAACAAGACGTGCATTTCAGACATATTTTATTGTATTATTTCCGAAAAGGCAAGAACGCATCACAAGCACACAAGAAGTTGTGTGCCATATATGGGAATGAAGCCTTGAAAGAAAGGCAGTGTCAAAATTGGTTTGCCAAATTTCGTTCTGGTGATTTTTCACTGAAAAATGCTCAACGATCTGGCCGTCCAGTTGAAGTTGATGAGACCCATATCAAGGCCATTATCGATTCAGATC
>NW_019385012.1:321359-358345 GCF_000671375.1 Centruroides sculpturatus | reverse complement strand
GGCTTCATAACTAACCTGCGTCTCAAAACACGCCAAACTGTTGTTTTAGGCAGCTGCAATTCCCGACTGGCACGACGTGTTGATTTTGAAGGGCTACGTTGGTAAGCAGCTTGAATCCGTGCGACATTTTCTTCAGATACACGAGGTCGGCCAGGACTCTTTCCTTTACATACACAACCTGTGTCAACAAACTGACGGTACCATCTGCGAATGTTCCATCCATTCGGAGGATCAATTTCGTACCTCAACCGGAAATGTCTTTGCACTGTAATCACGGAATTACACTTCGCAAGCTCAAGAATACAAAAGCTTTTGTGCTGTGGCGTAGCCATTCTACAACAACTGTGAATACGTCATTGTAACCAAGCACAACTGACATCTGGGGACAAACTAGACAATGCACTTGTTCCTCCGATACCCGCAGCACACCGCTACTATCGATAGTTTAATAAATATATCAGTTTGAAATACGTATATTCTTTTTGGTCCACCCTGTATTTTAAATTGGCAATATGTTCTTTTAACCTAACTTTTATTCTTCTTTTTGTCTTTCCTGTGTAAGTTTGAGAATTATTGCAAGTACTGTACATGGGATAGAGTACTGTATATAACATTTGCTATTTCAGTTATATAGTTTTTCTTATTTTCCGATTTTTGATTAATCACTTGGTTTTGAAATTTTTTATAAGTAGGGGCTAATTTTATATTGAATATACTAAATATTGTACTTAATTCTTCAAAAAGATTTTGAATTTATGGAAAGGCTATGTATTTTGTTTACCTGCAATTTTATTTCAAATTATTTCTTTTTCCTATTTTTTAATTATTTTGTTTGGATAATTATTTATCACAATTTTTTTAAAAATCATTTATGTCTGTTTTATATTGTCCTGTTTGCTTGTTCTATTTTTTATTTTATTATACTCCATGCTAAATATATTTTTCTTAATATATGGACCGTTTATTTTGAAAGTGGTGTAAGTCCATTTTTGGAAAAAATTGAGAAAACACAAAATATACATACAATTTAGTGTGAACTTTTTATTTATAAACAATTCACACTTAACATTTTAAAATAACCATAAGCTTTGATCAATTGAAAATTTATCGATAAATGACATTGCATAACCATTGATTTTGAAAGTGGTATAAGTCCATTTTCTACAGTCTAAGCACTTGGGCTATCCATAAATTACATGTGCATTTTTCTTGAAATGTTTACTTTTCCCTCTTGTCCCAGTTTGTCCAAGTTTTTGTAACCCCTTTCCCTCTATGGATGTCCAACATAACTCTATCCCTGTTAAAACCTTCATCACTTTATGAATGATAGATACCATAAGTAGAAATGAAACATACAAGAAACTTTGAAATAAATATAATAAAATGCATATTGTATAAAATTTAATGAAATAAATGGATGTCCACTAATACTCAACCCTCCTTGTCCAACTTGTCTTAACCCCTCCCTCCCTTTCAGTGTGGACATCATTTAAAGACAGCCCCTTACAACAGAAGAGTAAAACTGTAAATATTACCAACAAATGTACAATTTGATGGACTAGAAAAAAATCCATGTAATGAATCTAAATGAAAAGCAGTGTCTAATGGTAAGCTCATAATAATGATAAATTTATCATAAAATAGTTTAACAATAAGTAAATATTTTTAATGTTCAGAATAAACAATACTATTTTATTTCTTGTTATTATATATGAACAAAATCAGAATAAAACGCAATGTGTTTCAAGTGACATTGAGTTTTACATAATAGAAATTTAATGAATTTTACAGTTTAGTAATTATGAAAGTGGTGTAAGTCCATTTATGGCCCAGAAAGAATATATTAGTTTGGATAAATTCACATAGAAGTCTTTATGCAATCAACTTACATATTTCTAAAGTCATAGAAACATTGTCAAACTTAGTACACTTTGTTTATATTTTTGAATCAACTAAAATGCAAATGTTTAAATATCTCGAAAGAAGAAAAAATGGACTTACACCACTTTCAAAATAAACGGTCCATATAGAGGAATTTTTGATTTATAATTAATTATCTTTTGTACATTATTCAATATTCTGTAAAGCCTAAATTCCAATTTATATTATTCCTTTCTATTGTAAGATCTAAATAGTTAATTCTATTCCTAGTTTCATTTTCTATTTTAAATTTTATATTCTGATTTAACTTATTATTTTTATTTTATATTTTATCAATATCAGTAATACTATCACCATACTGTATATTAGAAAGATATCGATGTATCTCTTTTAGAATTTTATACTTTTTATGTTGTTTATATTAAGGTCAATAGTCTCCATTGTGAGTTCTGCCAATTTTGGACCAATTATAGATCCCATACGTATTCCTGTTTCTTATGTGTAAAAATTATTATTCATAAAAAAGTAATTACTTCTGTAAATGAACTCTGTAAGTTCTATTATGTAATCTGGCACATCTAAGTTTTTAAATTTATTTTCAATCATTTCCCATGTTATGGAGGGATACATCTCAATTACATCTAAACTAGCCATTCTGTGGTGTTTGTTTATTTGTACTTTTTAGTTCATCTATAAAATCATCTGCATTTTAAATGGAAAATTTAGAGTTTAAATATATTCTTAATTTTTGTTTAAAAAATTTTCCAAATTATACAGAGTATCAATGATCTGTCTTATTTTATCACCAACTTTATATGCTTTTAGTTGAATGTGTAATTTTGGTGTTCTACTATTTTTGATATTTAGTATAAATTGTTTTATTTGTTTTTTGTAATTTATTAATTCTACATTTTTAATTCTATTCCTATAACTTTTATTGGATCTATTGGTAACATTTTAAGTTTACTATTTATTAACTAACTCAAATTGTTTATTCAATACCCATTACTCAGTAACAAGAATATTCTGTTTAGATTTATTAGCTTTTATGACAATTAAATTATTATTTTTAGAAAACTATTTAATAGCTTAATTAATTTTATTATTATATCTTAGGTAATATTTTTCTTTAATTTTTCATTTCCCTTTTATTTCTGAAGTGTAACATTTCACTGTATTACTAACTTCCATTTTTAAATAATCTACTTTTTTATCTAATAACATTGTATGTAATGTAATATGTAACAATACAAAACTTAAAAATAAAAACCATTCTACTATCCAGCATAATTCTTTAATAACATAAGAATGTTTTCAAACGCATTAAGCATTCATCATCAGTTATTTCTCTAATTTGAAACGGGAAATTCAAAAAATTACGCAATTGAATTTCAAATAGACGGTTATGTAAAAAAATTAAAAAGTAACATATTATAAACGAAAATGATATATACAAATTTCCGTGTATTTAATAAATAAACGCTTGATGATGATGATGAGCACTTGATGCGTTTGAAAACGTTCTTATGCTATTAAAGAATTATGCTGGATAGTTGAATGGTTTTTATTTTTAAGTTTTATTGAATTCTCCTGTAAGCAAGTATACAACAATACAAAGTTATTAGATAAAGATATTGCTTTTTCTAATCACTTTCAATGGCAAACCTTCATTTTAAATAACTTTGTGCACTTGGCACAAAACTGTGAAAAAAACCATTCTTTAAAAATTGCACTATTCATCCAAGCACATTTCTGGGACTTGTAAACAACTGGCAAAGAAGAAATGCTTATATGTTTTAAAGCATGTGGCTTAACAGATATTCCAACCAGTACAAAGGGTAATTTATATTTCCCTGAAGCATTACTGCAAGCAAGCAGTGTGATCCTCTCTCAGCTTTTTTTGCCACCTCTAGCTGAATCTTCTAATTTTGAAGCTAAGGTCTTTTTTGGTAGCATGTTGTAAAAAGACCAGTTTTATTGGCATTATAAATTTGATTTGGTTTTAGCTTTTCAGACTCAATTATTTTCTTGTTCACTACTTACAGTATCACCAGACACTGCAAAGTTGGTATACCATGACAAATTTTCCACTAGGGTTTGTGTCCCGGGACGTCTTGTGTCTCGAAGTCCCGGGACTTTTTCTAAATTTAATTGTCTCAGGTCCCAGGACATTCGGGTTAAGACTCAAGACATGCTTATCGAAATTGTATTTTTGAAATTTTATTTTCAAAAGGTTAGCCAAGCGATGCTTCCTTTGTTCTCCCTCCTGTTTACAAATAAACAATACAGGTGGGGATAATTTACAAGGCTGTGTGACTTTTAACCTTACTCTGTTAAATGTTTGTTAAAATATTTGTACACTGGCCACCACAGCTCAGTCGCAAAATATGGAATTTTTTTACTTCGAATTTGAATAAAACTGCACTTATTGCTTTTGCGGAAGATCTGCATTACAGACTTTTTGAAAATATCCCTTGTATCCAAACGCCAGATTTGGAAATAATAGATGCTGAACCCAGTACCAGTAGCTCTACAGTATACAACGAACCCAATGAGTCATTTCAAAGTCAAATGGAACAGGCAATTAAAAAAATCAAAGAAACTGTACCCAAAATTTTTGCAAAAAGATCAAGGGCAGCATTAAAAATGGAGTTCCAGTTATTTGAAGAAATCGGAAAATGTACTGAAAGTTTGGAACTACTTTATAAAGCTTTAAACACAATAAAACCAACATCTGTTGAAAATGAGTGTGTGTTCTCCTTGTTCGGAGGCATTATTACAAAAATCAGAAACAGATTGTTGAACAAAGCTGTAAATGCTCTGATGTTTTTAAATGCCTATTTTATTAAATCAGAAAAGATGTCTAATTGCTAGTTTATTATATTATTTATATGACTAATGAATAGAAACTAGGTGATTATTATTAATGATTAGTATTATTACTAAGTTGCTTTTATAATTTTAAGATTTTACTGCCAAAAAATGAATCTATGATTATAAGAATTAAACATACAAACTGTTTAGACTTTAATTAACGTTATACATGTTAGGATTTGATTTTATGTTCAATAAATGTTGATTTTTACTAAAATTGCTTTTATATTGATACATCTCACCAAAAATGAAATCGATTCTAATTTTATTCTGAGAAGTCTCGTAGTCCCGGGACATCCTGGGATTTTGATCGTGGGTTGTCTCAAGTCCTGAGACTTTGAGAATGTCCAGACATCCCTAACCCTATTTTCCACCTGTTTAACCATTCTTGGCTAGCCATGAATAAGGGAGCCCCTTCAGGTAGCTTGCTATTTAAACTTAGTGCTTTCTCCTGTAAAATTGGACCTGATATTGGAATGCCACAGTCCTGCTGATCACTGAACCATAAGAATAATGTATTATCAAGTGATTCATATTTTGCCTTCTTTATTCTACTTGTAGTTTGCAGACTGTTTTTGGAAGTCATTTTGCAACAAAAGTCTTCAATTTTTTTACGATTCTTCTTCCAATCTGACAGTAGACGTTCCAATTCCAAACTTTGTAGCAATGGTCTACAATGATTCACTTTTATCGATTTTGTGGAGGGCTTCTAATTTCTTCTCCATTGTAACAACCAAGTTCTTTCTTTTAGACATCATTTTACAATGTTTACTATACTGTACTTCACAAAATATTGAAGGTCATTAAAACTCAGCAAAACAGTAATATAGCTGTGGGTGTTGAGTGAATACATCTAATATGGTAGAGTTAATAAGTCACAAGATAACAAATGATAAACTTACATTACTATATTAGTTATTTTCTATCAGCTGGTACAGTAAATATACATAAATTTCCTGACCATTTGTGTGGGGTAGAATTGACTTTTTTGACTTTTCAGTAATTGACTTTTTTCAAGGTCAATTAGTAATTAGGCTTAGTGCTTTGTAGGGAAACCAAAGGACTATATGAACTGAAGTAATTTGTTATACTGCACTGTATTTATTTTTGTTACCAGATCCTCGGTTATAAAGTCATAGGTGTTCAAAATAGGCATTGAGCCAAGAGAAAACAGTATTCTTACAAATTAAAAATATGACACTTTCGTATTGTGGCGTTATTGACAGCGATTTGTTAAATTTCAGACGTGCTCGCTAGTACTTTCAACAGTTTACAACCGTCGTCTTCAGGCGAAATTGAATACCTTTGTTTTCGAATTGACAGCTTTTAACGGACTTTTCAAATTACGTAATGCACGTGGTTGGAATATAGAACAAATTAATAAAATTGAATCAATAAATATTTTTAAAGAAACCTGCTGTAACAACTTGAACTCCCCAAAACATATAAATATTGATTGATGGTGCCGTGCATGGTAGTGGAATAAAATCAGAACACAAAATTATAACTTGGATTGTTTAAATAAAGTTATCCATAGCTGTGATATTTCCAATGTCGGTGCATTACATGGCAGAGCAGCAGATATGTAAATGTTTTCCCATATGAATATTTGCCTACGATCATTGCAATGCTTAAGTAATTTAACATGGTTCCAAAGTGTAAGATAATCTTGTTCTAGCACCTTTTTCGCTAATTTTGTAGCTAGTCTGTTATTTCTAATGTCCTCTTGATGTTCGAGGATGCAGGATTGTATCATTCTGGTGGTAGTTCCAATGTAGATAATTTCCTCCCCTGATATTGTATGTTTTAATAGAATTTTATAAACTCCCGATTTTTCGTTCAACGTGAGAATGTCTCTATCGTTGCACAATGTTCTTCGTAGTGATGGTTGAGGGATTATTAGTAATATAAAACCATGCTTCCTGAATATGCGTGTTATTTTTAGTGAGATGGTGCCCAGGTATAGTATTGGAGAGTTTATTATCTTTAGGCTTTCTTTGTTGCAGAGGAAAGATTTTGGAAATAATTTGTTTATGACCCAGTTGTAGAGATATCAATATTTGGAGTTAGAATATCCGGCATTGTGCATTGCTCTTTTGATAATTTGTAATTCTTTACCAATTAATGTCTGGGAGGATGGAATGAGGAGCGCTCTCCAAATAAGCGAAGTAATGGCGGAGTTAACGAAGCTTGGGGGTTGGAAAGCAGTTACAGGGATAATATCTGGCCCTCTGTTGTGAGGGCCAGAAGTGACATATTTTTAATTTCTAAACGCTGGCGTGAAGTGAACTATATACTGCTGCAACATTATACTCAGGCAAGAATGTACCACTTACAAGTTAGTTCTTTGATTTTTTCATGTATATAGGAGCCCACTGTAAATACTCATTTTGATTTTATTATGTTTATTTTCAGTTGTGAAAATAGACATTTTAGTCTAGTTCTTTGATATGCATATAAATAGCATCATTTTAGTAAAACTTTTTTAATTTAATTATCAATGATGCTTACATAAGTTCCTTTCAATCTGACAAATACAAAATATAGCAGATTTGTTGTAAATATATAGGCTTACTCAATCTCTTTTTCAGAAACATGTTCTCCCAAACTAACATATTATCACTGTGAAGCAACAAAATTTAACTTCTAAAAATATAAAATTTTTAATTATTCTCTATATAAATTTAATTTTGTTAATAGAAAAATTTTTGATCCAATAATAGTGTTCTCAAAATGAAATAAAACAAATTATTATTTCTTCTTGTCTTAATAATGAAATGTTAGTTTTAACATAATCTTTAAATAAAATTTTAATGTGAATATAGTTACTTTCAAATCATATTATATTGTCCATGTAATAGAATTTTTAAAATAATACTTAAGATGTGTTTTAATTTAGTTTCATCCTTACATTAAAAAGTTCTATTAAATGACCAAAAAAAAGTAAGAAGAAATGGATGTTTTAGAGTAATTTAATCGTATTTGCTCCATTTTTTCCCATACCAAAATTTCTATACGTCAGTGATGTCTACATATCTATTCTTGAGATTTAATGAAAAAGTCAAAAGGATATTGCTTGTAGTATTATTCAGATGGAATTAACTGGAAATTTAAATAATTTTAATTTCAAAATGAACAGTGTTAAAACAATATTTGTGCATAAGGTACAAGTTAATATTCACAACACATTTTCTAAATAGAAAAATCTCTTAATACACTTAACCCATTTTTTCTGATTGTTGGCAAATGATGTGTTCTATAAATAACACCATAGCCTAATATATTAATAACTTTTATAATTGGCAATTTGAAGGAAAAAAACGATTTTTTTATCAAACAAAATTTCTTGCTTAAATATTTTCAGCTTGTTTGACAACTCAATTTCAAGTTACTTAAACCTTATGTATAGAATGTATCAAAAAATCAATTTTTAAATATTGATTTTTCCCCCCTTTAACCTCTCATTAGTTTAGTATTGTATTTACTTATGAAGGTGATTTTTATGAGTTTTTAAACTTAATTATTTTTTTCTTTCTTGCTGTTAATAAACATGCTAAACATTATAACATAATATGAAAACATATGCATACACTGATTGGTTAAAGAAACCAAAACTATTTTATTCATCAGAAACGTTTTTAATCTTTTTGAAGCCATTACCAGCTACTGAAAATAGGACAATTACTAATCCATGATATAAAATATTTCAATAAAATTTAAAATATTTAATCTTATTTATATAATTTTAATTTTGAATGTATGAGAAAAGAGTAGCATACAATTACATTAAATAATAAAAATAAAAAGTTTGAATTTTATTTACTGTTGAACACAAGACTGTGTTATTATTAAAACACTTGGCATTTATCCACTTTATTCAGTTGATACGGGTACTTTTACACGTTTCGGGCGTATAGCCCCTCATCAGTCAACATTAAATATGCAATTGACTGATGAGGGGCTATACGCCCGAAACGTGTAAAAGTACTCGCATCAACTGAATAAAGTGGATAAATGCCAAGTGTTTTAATAATAACACAGTCTTGTGTTCAACAGTAAATAAATACGGAAACACGGTTTCAAAAAACGAAAAAGTTTGAAGTTTTGAAGTTATATAATGTTGATATTCTCTGTTTTTGTTATCTATCTATTTGATTTTTTATTTATCATATTTGTATATCTTATTTATTTTTCTTTATGTTTTTATTTATTTTGTACCTCTTATGTTTTGATTTTGAACATTTAAGATTTAAAAATTAATAATAGAGTATAAAAATTTTAAGTCTAATATTAAATTATGTAAGTGCTTGATAGTGTACGTACATTAACTCTCAATAAAACTTTAACTACTCTTTGACAAAGGTAGAAAATCTTTAAATTTCAACAGTGTCTTTCAAGTTCTGTCCAATTGAGTTGAATCTTGTGAATTAATACTTGAGATAATTAATACTTAGATCCGTGATATAACTAAGGTGGGCATATGTCCTGAGTGCTGATCTTGGATACATCAAAATAAACCAGTAGAATTAAAAGCCCATAGAATTTTTCGTAATTAATGTTGAATTGTGTGCCAAAACTGTTCAGTGTGGCTCTGACTTATATAAAACATAGTTATATATTAGTTCTAATAATCTAATTAAATAACAGCCCTTTAATTCATAAACTGTCTTAAGGTCTGTTCCACAACACCTAATTTTCTTCATCCATCACCCATATGTTTGATAGGTTTAGTGGCTGAAGTTGGTACTAAATTTTATGGAGTTCAAAGCTAAATATAATTTTTTGTTTATTGAATACATAGATGCTAGAGTGAGTAATTGACCTAGTTTCTAGGTCATATAGACCCAGAAAATGTGTTCATTGTCCTGTCTCCAGGATTAAGTCCATATGGGTCATCAAAATTCCTGATTTTCACGAGTGAGATTTTAACTATTAGGCAGAAAAATACAGCAATTCTCATCACTACCTTTTTAAATCTTAAAATTTTAATGTTTCACCTATTATTTTATAAATTGAAATAAAATTAAGCTTGAAATATTTGCAAAATAAAATTTAGAAGATATATGAAAATGTTTTAAATAACAATATAAAAATTTTGGTTCTCTGAAATTTGTGCATTGCATAAGAATAAAAACACAAAAAGAGTGAGTATTCATAAAGAGCATTAGAAAAAAGGGTTAGATAACATATTATATGGATATATGAACTTGTTGAAAAATGTGAACTTTTATGCAGATTAGAATAATCTCAGGTCTCAAGAATGAAGAAATTTAAACTTGTGCAATGTCTATTTATAGAATTAAATTTTTCTGTGGGCATTATAACATTTGATGATCAATTATTGTACATCTTTTATGCTGAATTATATTTTAGAATCTTTTTGCACTAATTTTTCAAAAAAATTAGAATCAGTATCATCATCCAGCAATATTTGTCTAAAGTTCAATTTTACTCATAATTTTATGTTTTGAATACAAGTTTTAAAGTGATTCCAAAGATTGAATCTAATTAGATTAATACCTAGACTGAAAATGTATTTATTTGGAACAGTTTTAGAGAAACCATTTTCTCAGGATGGGTCCAGACTTGTTGCATATCCTCATAACATATTGTTGTGGCTTATCAATCTAGTGATATATGTTGCTTACTGTGCAACTTAGTTTCTTCCCATATCCAAAATCACATTTTGAGAATAGGGTAAAGTGTCAATTTAAACCCATAGTTTCAAGCAGCAATGCTCACATCCATGAAGTTAGCAACAACTGCATGCATGTACTGTACCTTCAATATACTCTTAAAAGAAAGAAGTCACAGGATTTTGGATGTTGTAAATCTGTCAAATAGAGAAGTTTGTAGTTGGTTAAATCTGTTGGTTGACTTCTATATAAACAAGCACAAAGCATGTTTGTGTTATTTAACATATGTTATTATGCAAATTAATATAAAAATAACTTAAAATTAAATTAAAATATGTTTATTTTTGGTCACGTGTTTCCCTTTTCCTATTTATTCTGTGTTAAAATGACCTCATTTAATACTATTTTGTTTAGCGCTTTGTGGTCTAGGAAAGCATCCTCCACATTAAGCAGGGTCTTACTGTACATTATTATTAAGAATAGTTGATATTGATTTTGAATGGTTGCATGTTTTTATTCATGATTTACCAACTTCCCTAAGCAACTGAAGTACAAATGACAACATACAGCTATTCCAAACTGGTTTTAACTATTCTTAATATAACTGTTATATTAAGTATCTCATTATATGTTTCTTAAAATACATCTTAATTATTTTTTGGTCCAACTTGTATATTGTTTGTTTTTATTAATTACTAGTTTGAATCTGTGAACTACAGTCGACCCCCCTCTATAACGTGGTAGATAAGTTCCGCTTTATAAGAATTTCGCGTTGTAGGAATCTTCAAATACATGAGCCGATCACAGCCCGGCACATGTGCAGTTTACGGAATATGGCTGTTTGAAAAGTTTTCTTCCATAAAATTAATTGATTCTAGACTAATTTCACTCAAGATTTCCAAAACATGTATAATTTTTTGGGAATAATCTGTATAAAGTATGCTACAAACAAAAAATTGTAGGATTACTTACAGAGTGTGCACCGTTCAACGATGCCATTGCTTAAGCTTGTTTTCGTTGCGCAGCAGCGCACCAAACGGCAGCCATGTTTTCTGATAAGTTATTTTTCTGCGAAAAATTCGTTGAACTTTGGAGACATCATTAATATAAATAATTTTTATGGCCGTTGAATAAGAAATGTTTCTTTCACAAGAAATATATAAAATTAGTGCTGTATTAGACTTACGGTACCTAATTTACATACTGTACAGACGATAGTAAACTCAACTTACCCGCCTAAACTCTCTATAGCGTGTAAGTAGTTCGGCTGCTCGTTCACTATTGGTCTAGATTCAACCAATCCTGTCGCAACACGAGTCGGCAATGACATTTTACCTCATTTTACGAGTATCTTTTAGCATCTTTATACAAATATGGTCGCAATTTTTTCACTGCGATATACGAATCCACATTATATGAACCCGCTTTATAGGGAGGGTCTACTGTATTTTTATTTTTATGATGATAAATATGCTAACATTTTAGCTATAGTTTTTCAAATTTATGATAATTAATTTATTGTATTTTATATATATATTTGTGCTTTGAAGGTGTTAAAATTACTACAAGTATTTAATATATAATGAATATTTTAATGTTTGAATATAGAGTTTCTACTCTATCTTCAAACATATCTTATTTAAACATTTTCCATTACAAAACTAATTGCCAAGTTAATTTATTTTTTATAATATATTTCTTTTGATGCATTGTATAAAATTAAAACTTTTATTTTTTTCCTCATATTTTCCTTTCCTTTATGAAATAAAATCTTGTAAATAAGCAATTTTATGAAAATGTGTACTCATGAACTAATTTAATATTATTATTAAAAAATAAAATTTAACCAGCATTATCATCAATTAATTTAATAAACTTAATATATAAAATTAACTAAATTTTAAATTTAGAAAAAATATGACATTTTGATTATTTTATTAAATTAGTTAATAAAATACAATAATTTAAATATTATTATTAATCAATAATTGTAATAAATTTTTCTATTTTGTTTTAATTTATTTGGAAAAGTATGAATTAAAAATTTTTATTGTTAACAAATTGAATGATGATTTTGAATAGTATTAGCAATTATTGAACAAAAAATTTTCTATTTTATTGTTCATTTTTACATTGAAAAATTGATTAATTTAAGAAACCTTCTTAACAATAAATGATGCAATAAAAAATTTTATATGTAAAACTTTTTTAGATTAATTTTTTAATTAAATAAATGTTTTTGTAGTCATATAATTTTATAAATATTAATTTTTAAGAAATCAAACATGTTTACACTGAATCATTAAATAAGTTAAGTAACAGAAGTACAGTATTAATTAAGTAATAGTAATACAGTAGTAATAGTACTTGACAACTCAGTGGAAGTGACATGAAAAATTTTTTGAGTTACAGAAACTGCCATTATTTTAATGAGATTGTGTTGTGATATTTACAAACACTATAGTTAGACTTTAAATAAATTACATTTTATTATTTTTTAAATAAATATTTGTACAAAATAACAAAACATTGACAATATTAGTGAAAAAAGTCTGTTACACCAGCTTGCCTTTGATGATTCATTGCTTCTTGCTCAAAAATGTTCTTCATGCTGTTGACCACCTCAAAAGCATCTTGTATTATAATTGATGTTATTTCTAGAAAGCCGCTTAATAGCTCCAGACCTTTTCTGAATTTCTACGTGTAGGGAAAACAGGATATTTGTCCTTGACAAGATTTATTTCTTCCACATCTTCATTGCTTCTTTCTTCTACCAAATTTCATATGGATAATCTGCAGCAGTATATAACCTGCAGAAAATTGCAGGAATGAAAATTAAACCTTATAAGGAAGAATTGTACTGTCTGTTGCTTTGCAGTTTCCATGACTGTAAACCTTTATATACTCACATACAATGCCAGATATACAATTTCTTCTTTATAGTAATAGTTGGCATTATATGTTGAGTATATAAAGTTTTAAAACCTTTATATAATCAACCCACTCCATATTCCATAACCTCTGAGACAGCATTAAAAGCAAGATAATTACCAGTATACAGTTCAGAAGTTTCCATCTGAAGCATTCAAATATCACTACTTCTGTTTCATTTCTGTTAACAAATCATAGATATAAATAACAATCAAACCAAAATATTCTATAATAATTATATTAATTTCTGCATTATTCATACTAATTTAGCTAACTATTAATAATTAATATAAAATAATTTTTTTATAGGTAGGGGGTTAGACTGCTATCTTTTACTAACATTTACAATAATTTTTTAATTAAATAAATGTTTTTGTAGTCATATAATTTTATAAATATTAATTTTTAAGAAATCAAACATGTTTACACTGAATCATTAAATAAGTTAAGTAACAGAAGTACAGTATTAATTAAGTAATAGTAATACAGTAGTAATAGTACTTGACAACTCAGTGGAAGTGACATGAAAAATTTTTTGAGTTACAGAAACTGCCATTATTTTAATGAGATTGTGTTGTGATATTTACAAACACTATAGTTAGACTTTAAATAAATTACATTTTATTATTTTTTAAATAAATATTTGTACAAAATAACAAAACATTGACAATATTAGTGAAAAAAGTCTGTTACACCAGCTTGCCTTTGATGATTCATTGCTTCTTGCTCAAAAATGTTCTTCATGCTGTTGACCACCTCAAAAGCATCTTGTATTATAATTGATGTTATTTCTAGAAAGCCGCTTAATAGCTCCAGACCTTTTCTGAATTTCTACGTGTAGGGAAAACAGGATATTTGTCCTTGACAAGATTTATTTCTTCCACATCTTCATTGCTTCTTTCTTCTACCAAATTTCATATGGATAATCTGCAGCAGTATATAACCTGCAGAAAATTGCAGGAATGAAAATTAAACCTTATAAGGAAGAATTGTACTGTCTGTTGCTTTGCAGTTTCCATGACTGTAAACCTTTATATACTCACATACAATGCCAGATATACAATTTCTTCTTTATAGTAATAGTTGGCATTATATGTTGAGTATATAAAGTTTTAAAACCTTTATATAATCAACCCACTCCATATTCCATAACCTCTGAGACAGCATTAAAAGCAAGATAATTACCAGTATACAGTTCAGAAGTTTCCATCTGAAGCATTCAAATATCACTACTTCTGTTTCATTTCTGTTAACAAATCATAGATATAAATAACAATCAAACCAAAATATTCTATAATAATTATATTAATTTCTGCATTATTCATACTAATTTAGCTAACTATTAATAATTAATATAAAATAATTTTTTTATAGGTAGGGGGTTAGACTGCTATCTTTTACTAACATTTACAATAATTTTTTAATTAAATTTTTGGGGCCTAATAATTTTATTTAATACCTATTAAATTAATTCAAAATGATAATTAACAAAATTGAAATTAATGCTGATATTACCTTTTTGCTTTGTTTTTTTAAATTCTCAAATGTGGAAATCCATTTACCCCTGTACTTATTGGTTACCCTGTAATTTGATTGCAAGTGTTTATGAGCTATCTTAATTATGTAAATTAAACATAAAAATAAATAAATACGATATAGTTTTTATTTTATGATTAATTTCCTTTGTCCAGTAATAATAATAAAATAAACTTGGCAACAATTAAACAGAAAATAATTTTATCATCATTTATTTATTTATTTTCATTTATTAAAATTTCATTCAAAGTAACCATTTTCTTCTGATTTGCATGCACATGTTCTCTCACTCTCATACACATTGATACAAGCAAACCCTTACAAACACATTCAAGTATGTATCAGTATTGAGGTTAGATGAAGCAAAATATAATTTATATGTACTAATACTAATTAAAAAATTTTTAATTATAAAAATGCAACACTGCCTCAATTCTAGTAATATAATAAAATTGTGCACTGTCTCTAGTCAAATTTTGGTAATTGTTCTTTAGGACTTTTAAAGTAAAGCATGTTTAATTTCAATTAAACATGCTTTACTTTAAAAGTTATCAAAATGTATATATATAAAATGATTATTGCAACTGCATTTATAGTTCTGTTAATAAATCTTGAATGTAGAAGCTGTTAATCAACAAAGACAGAGAAGACATCTAATATTTTCTGGGTTGTCTCAATACATAATTAAACAACCACTCACCACACTGGAATATAGTTAATCATGCATTCTGAACTAATTACGGTATGTAGATAACAATAACAAACATTTTTGAACTCCTTCCAAGTTCTTCATCAGGTTTTTTAATGATTCTTTGATGGTTCTACGTGCATAAATTATAAAGAGGAAATGGTTTTGTCAGTGTCCTGGCAAGAGTTGATTACAACATGGTTTAGCTGTTCATTGAGTCCCAGTTGGATGACTCTTTGCACAGGCATGGCGTGGCTTTAATAATTTTTTTGAACTTATAACTATATATATACTTTCAAACTCTTGTTCAAATATTATTCCAAAATGAAGAATTATTGAGGAATTGTTAAAATCCTGATGAAGAACTCGGAAGGAGTTTGAAGACATTTGTTTTTGTTTGTTTTCATTATCTACACATCATAATTGGTTCAGAGTGCAAGATTACATAATTAAAAGTTGTATGATGCAAAATCACATCTTTCTCAAAGATATGACTTTTCATCATACAATTTCTACTCCATTAACTTCCATCATTTAACAGCCTTGAATAATGTTTATTTTTCTCAACTTCATTAAACAGAATATTGGTGGTATAATAAATGAAAGCAAATTTGAATTTTTTTTTTTTAAATGTCATGTACTGAAAGTTTATCATTATTTTGATTATTATGTTACTTATTAAAATTATCAAAAAATTTATTAAAAATTACGTGCATGTATTTATGTATATAATATTGTTTGAAATAATGTTTTATTTAATATTGTTAATTTGTTATCATTGTTTGATTAATTTTATAATTATCTATAAATTTAATGTCACAAAATTTTTATAGAGAATACTAAATCCTATATTACATTAATAAAATTTTATTCTCCTATTCACACTCAGATTCTTTAACATTATAAAGTCAACACACCTTACTACTGAGAAAGCACATTTATTAAGCTAAACAAACGTTTTCAACCGATTTCATGGGCCATCATCAGGTTAAAGACGTTTGAATGAATGGCTTTTCAAACATGTTCAAATTTAAATTATATTAGAACATACGTTGAAATAAGATTAAGTAACTAAATTAATACAATAAACAAGGAAAACAAAATAAAATACAAATGTATTTATCTTATTTCAATGTATATTCTAATATACTTTAAATTTGAACATGTTCGAAAAGCCATTCATTCAAACGTCTTTAACCTGATGATGGCCCATGAAATCGGTTGAAAACGTTTGTTTAGCTTAATAAATGTGCTTTCTCAGTAGTAAGGTGTGTTGACTTTAAAAATGAAAAAAATAAAATTTTATTATAATCATTTGCCAATTATGCTCTTAACTGTTGTGAGAGTTAAGTGCTTAAAAATAATTTAAAATATCCTATAGTTTTCAAATAAATTTTTAATCTTTTCATGTACTTAAACAAACGTATTGTAGATTATTTGTTACATAAATTTTCTCTTTCCGTTTTATGACAGAAAATTTAATCATTTTACAAATACATAATAATCAAATATTTACCTTTGAGAAGAGTATGAACTATAGTTTACTCAAGCTTTTTATTTATTCATAATTATAAAAAGTTACAGAAATTTATAGTTTATTGGAATGTTGGGACTATTATAAAGTATGATGCTAAATTTTTTAGAAAGATACAAATTAAGTATGTTTTGGAAAATATATACATATAATTCATAAAATAATAATAATAATTTATTTTTTACAATAAGGTTAATCTAAAAATAATTTTATTGTAGTTTAAAATGCATATAATTATATAAATAAATTGATTTGATATAATTTTATTTTGTTTAATCAAATCAAAATTTTGAATTCTTTTTAATCTGAATATTTACAATTTGAAGATTAAAAAATTATAAATATTTTATATATTTATGTTAATATTTCAGAATTATCTTGCACTTCATAATAAACAAATTCATTAAAACAGATTAAATGTATATATGATAAATTCACAATAATTTTAAAAATTAATAATAAAAAAATAAAAGTACAATTTGAGAAAGTCAGTTAAACATCTTTTTGAAGATTTTTTGTTTCAGGAAGTAAATTTCTTCAGAAGAGTTTTAAGTAAAATGCATTATTTTTTATAGCTATTTAAAGAACAGATTAAGCTTATCTGAAACTCTCAATAAAATTTTTATGATTATTGTATTTTTTTTAATTACATTTTATAATTTTTTTCTTTATTTTAGTTTAGAATATCACATAGTATTGATTTTAGAAAAATACAAGGTTACTAATTCAAATTGTGAACATTGTATAATCAAAAGATAGAAGTGAAAAATTTTGGCACCCAGCCAAAACTACATTTGTTATTTTGATGTAAACATTTATTTATAGAAAAAGAGGTTGATGTTGAATGATAATATAAATTATAATAAAAGTGAATATTTTTAACATGAATAACAGCAATAAAAAATTAATAGAATAATTAAAATTTATAATCATTATTTTAATACTAAAAGTTGAAAAATATATAATTTATATTTAGTTACAATCATACTGATTTTAAATTCATTATATAAAATTACAATCTTATTTAATCAACTATAAATTAAAATAATTTATAAAATATTAATTCTTAATTTTATATTATACATATTATATGTTATATGCAGTACTGTATATATCAATACTAGCTGTTACCTGTGGCTTTGCCTGCGAGGATTTTGCAAGCAAACCCCATTTATATTCAGTAATTCAACAACCATAATAATTATTATATAACACCTACCGCTGAGAATGATGAGAATTGCCAAGAATCAAACGAACTATTTTCAATTTGATCAATTTTCTGGAACTTTTACAATCGTTCTATAATCGAACCAATATGCAATAACAAATTCAAATTTAAAACAGTTCAAACATTTGGTTAAAAAATTGAAATATATAAAAATATTTATAACAATGTCTGAAATGTTATCAGTTTAATACCCCTAAGTACAGTACTCAATGAAAATTAAACGTAGTTGAAAACAAAAAATTGCATCTAAAATAGTACAGTAGAAACCATTTGTCTGGTTAAGCCTTAATCCTCTCCCTCTCTCTCCTGCGGGGGAATTTCGAAAAATCCCTTCTTAGTATGCATTCCCATGGCATACCCTACTAACACACAGATAAAAACAAAAAATTGCATTTAAAATAGTACAGTAGAAGCCGTTCTTCTGGTTAAGTCTTAATCCTCCCCCTCTCACCCCACAGGAATTTTGAAAAATCCCTTCTTAGTGTGCGTTTTCATGACATACCCTAACTGTGTACCAAATTTCACCTCTTTAGGTTCAGCGGTTTGCTCTGGGCAATGATGAATCAGTCAGTCAGGACAAGTAATTTTATATATTTAGATTTTAGCTTTAACATCGTTTCTAAAATTAATATTTTAATAAGAGATATTGAGTTAAATTATTGAAAAAATAATATGTTGAATTTTTTTATATTTAAAAAATTCAAAATATCAAAAATTTTTCTATTACGATATTTTAAAATTTATTAGTCATTTGATGTATGTTATATTCAAGTTTAACAATTACTTTTATAATGGCATTATTCATAGTTTTTAAAATTATTTATAAATTAACAAATTCAATATATAAATATTAAAAAATTGCATGAATGGAAATTTATGAANAAAAATAATCATGTATTTGATTCAATATATAAATATTAAAAAATTGCATGAATGGAAATTTATGAAAACCATCACACTTTACTTAGAAATATGACTTTTTCATTGATTTTCCAAATCAACAAGTGTAGTAAAGACATCTAATGAATTTTGGATTTGAACTATAAATCTTTAGATAACTGTTCTAATATATGTAATGTTTAAATATCAAGAAATAATTTGTGATTTTTAAAATATGTCATGTGAGACAGCATCCTGATTCTGTTATGAAATAATTAATTAAATGAAGAAAGGAGAAACCAATTAATTATAAAGCAAAAACAAACTCTTGCCTATTTAATGATAATTTACTTCCTAAAATAGTATCAGTTGACTCTGTCTTTGGCATTATCAATTACATTTTAGTAGTTTTTCTAGTTAAAAACAATTTCTGAAATTATAAAGTTGACCAAATAACATAGAAAATAAGAAAATGTTAATATGAAAATACAGTAGATCCCCCTATAAGACGGTAGATACGTTCCGTTCTTTATAAATCAATTTTGTAGGAATCATAGTTTACGGACTACGGCTGTTTGAAAGGTTTTCTTTCATAAAATTAATCGATTCTAGACTAATTCGACTCAACATTTCCAAAATACGTATATTTTTTTGAAAATAATCCGTATAAACTACGTTATAAACAAAAAATTGTAGGATTGCTTACCGAGTGTGTACCGTTCGACTACGCCCGTTGCTAAAGCTTGGTTTCGTCGCGGAACAGCGCATCAAACCGCGGCCGCGATTTCTGATATTATTTTTCTGCGAAAACTTCGTTGACCTTTGGAGACATCCTTAATATAAATAATTTTTATGGCCGTTAAATAAGAAATGTTTCTTTCACAAGAAATGTATAAAATTACAGTACTGGACAGACGATAGGTCGCCTAACTCGCCGTAGCGTGACGCTAGACGGCGAAAAATATATATTTAATTATAATAAAGTTACAATAAATTAAGTTAATATATAATTATATATACAGTACCTAATTTATATATAATTAATATATAATTATATGTACAGTACCTAATTTATATATAATTATATGAACAGACGATACTAAACTCAATTTATCCGCCTAAACGTCCGTAGCGTGGCGCTACGGACGGCGGGAAAGTAGTTCGGCTGCCCGATGACGTTTTACGTATTATAGGAGTTATTTTTACCGTTGTTTACGGATACTGCCACAATTTTTATAGGAATCATAACTATAGGAAACGGTTTTATAGGGGGATCTACTGTATAGTAAATCCAGTATTGTACTTACTTTGGGACTTTGCAGTTCTGATAATAACTGAACATTAAAAAGAGTAAATAAAGAAACCTATAATTAGAAATTAATCTGTTTGTTTAAATTTATGATATTCATTATTTCAATTATACATTGGACAAATTATTACTAATTAATAAATCATCATTTTATACATTTTTTAATTTTTTCAACATGTTTTTTTAATTTCAAAATCAATAAAACCCAGAAATTTTGCAGCTGGTATTCATTATAAAAGATAAAATGTGATAAAAGTAAAAAATAAAATTTATAATTTTAACTTTCTTAATGTATAAAATGATAAAATATTTGAGATTTGATCCTATGTGCTTTTTCTTAACTAAATTTACTTATCTGAACATGAGCAACTAGAATTTGTTGCCTAGCTTTACTCCCAATTGCAAGCATTTATGCTCTCATTTTCAATGTTCACACTGCCATTGACAATGTTAATTGTCTAAGTTAATTGTCTTCAAGTTGTTATACTCTAATTTATTTTTCATGATTAAGTTTCACATTGTAAATGACCAGTTTATTAAAATAAATAACCTCACTATACATAAACAGTATAGTAATTTTATTTTATAAATTAAAGATTAAAAATTCAGGCAAAATATATTTGTACAATATTAAAGACAAAATACAACAGGTATTTTTGAAGTCTTACTGAATATTTATTTACAAGTATAAAACATAATTATCACTAGTGGAATTGACCTTACTTTATAGGCTCTTCGCTGTAATACTGAAATCATTGACAATTGCTCACAAAAACCACAGAATAACATCTACATATGCAGTTTTAGACCACTACCAGAGAGAGGAGGATATTTCTTTTCCTACATTGTAACTTGTGATGAAACTTGGATTTCTTACACCAATGTTGAGTCTAATAATAATATAATCCATGCAGAAATGTCATTCAAATTCATCAAAGGCAAAAAAGTTCAAGTAAAGTTGATCTATCAGAAAGATTAAGACACTTGTGTTCTATGATCTTCTAAAATTGTTTTCTAAAAGGCATGCTTTTTGGTAGATTTCATGAAACTAGGAACAGCAATCTTAGTGAAGGTATATTATTGAACACTTTCTAAACTGAGATGTGCCATTCAGAACCAGCATTATGGAATGCTGATATTAGTAATTGTTCTTTTGCACAATAATGCACATGTATACCCTACTGTCTCCACTGTTCAGATCCTTCAGCAATTTGGATAGGAACTGTTTGATTATCCCCCTTTACAATTCTGACCTTGTGGTCAGAACTGTACCTAATGACCATCATTTCTTCCAGTACTGTACTTAGAGAAGTGGCTTGCATCTCAACAATTGAAAGAAACTGAGGAGTTGTAAATGGCAGTGCTGGACTAGTTGAATTCACCTGCATCAGAACTTTATATAGGGAGCACAATAGAAGCTTATTTTATGGACTAAAAGTGCTTGGGAAAAAATGGTTACTACATAGAAAAATGAAGGGGGTTATGCATGTGTTTGTAATCAATAATAAGTTTTTGACAGTGTTTCTGTTGTTTTTATAACCATCTGGCTCTTTTTTTTTAATATACTTCATGTTAATATAATGTGAGAGCTGGGTTTGATGAAATTTTTTAGAAAAAATTTTTGTCTTTCGAAAGTTAAATTGGTTCAAATCCCAGCAAAAATAATTTTCAATTTTGATTACAGGGGATGATTTTCTCTCTCTCCCCAGAGTCACCTTCTTTCCCAGGGTACTCATCGAATGTGTCACCAGGAACTAACTACAGATATTCACCATTGGTCAAAAATAGTAACATGGCAAAAAAAGAGGGCATCGAAACCAAAGAGGAGTACCCCCGATATAAAAGGATTGAATCGAGGACAAAAAGGTCATTGGGAGTCCGAGAGTTCACCGTCCCTGTTCCCTTCCTAAGAAAGTGTAATGTAACTGTGCTCTATCGCCGATCCCTTCGACCAATGTTGCCGTTCTCCAAACACTCGAACTTCTCGATCCAAGAACCTGACAAGCCGATATAATGAACATGAATTTTCTCAATAATCTATGATCCCATTCAACCAATGATCTAAGATCTCGACCCATAAATCAAGTTATCAGGGTATTTAGCATCACGCATAATAATGTAAGCTCTCTCTCAGCTAGGAACATGCTAACTTCATATCTATTAGTATAAAGTCCAATAGATTATGTTACGTTGTGTCCATGTTATCCAGTATATTACGCTACTAGGGCTCATCTATTTTGCCACTAGATAAAAGTTAAACAGAATGTTATTGTAAACATATGTGTAAATAGTTTACAGGAATAAACGGATATTATTTCTTTATAATTGAGTAGTAGTGTGCACTTCTTTCTGCCTCATTGTTTCTCAGTCTGTCTCCATTCCGGACCCCTAGTGTTTACATACACAACTGCTTGTGCAAAATGAAAACCACAGCCAAGAAGGTTTCTGTGTCTGCCTTAAAAAAACACAGTGGTATCAGTTCTGACATAGACATCATCGGTTTGATGCCGACCCTCTGGTCATAATATTGAAATAAATAAAATAAGTTGTATAAGATAATTAAATTTACTAAACATTCAGAGCATTTGAGATATTTAAATATTCAAGTTCTGGTTAATACTTGAATTTGAGAAAAGTGATATTCATCCATCTCTAGTTTCTATGATTCTTAGATTTTGAGTAATATTTTCTAAGTAAATATATTGTTTGTCTTGTCCAAATAGGCAATTATTGGCTGCAATTTGAAAAATTGTAGACCTATAAATTCTCACTGTTGTTTGTCCATCTTTCCTTACTCTCAAGAACGGAGTAGATAGATGAAATCCAAGACCAGATATGGAAACCTTAGGGGCAGGAGCCTCCAATTAACTATATACCAAACTTCTGATGCAAACAGAAAGACATTATTTCAATTCAAAACTTTTTCCCCTGAAAGTAGTTAATAGATGACTGGCATGACTCTATTGTTAAAAGAACACTATGATGTATAGGAGCAAGCCACTAATAATTTGAGATGAAGATATATTAAATATTTTATATTTGAGATGGAGATATATTAAATATAAAATATTTAATATATCTCCATCTCAAATTATATTTTAAATTAAATTAATTAAAAATATGATTAAAATTGTGACATGACATTGTGATGGTGTCACAATAAATAGTTTGTTTGTTTACAACCTACATATCAAGTTATTCTTCATTTCTCTGTATTGTCATTATTTTTGTTTTATTGCAACTGATTTCTATTTGATAGATAAGGAATGCACTATTAAACTGTTAACAGTAAAGTTGCCAACTTTCTAAAACAAAAAGTAAATCATGTCAGGAATTGCAGTCAGAAGTTACTGTCCTTTCTCCCATCTATCTAACACCTAGGACAGGGGTGTCCAACCCGCGGCCCAAGGCAAGTTCCAATGCGGCCCAATAAACGTGTAAACAAAACCGACAAATGTTTTAATTTATTATTATTTATTTATTTCAATGGCATAAACTCAAAAAAGAAGTTTCACAAAGCCGTAAACCTTTATTCATATTTTATTTTTGAGTGGAAAGAAAATATTTTCAAATACTGTACTTGGAGATGTGTGAATGCGGAAGGATTACTAAATAAAGCTGGAGTTGTGACTCAAAGGATTATAGACCCAAATTTGGGAAAAGGAGGGAAAGATGAGAAAGGACAAAAGATGTAGTAGTGAGAAACGTTAAATAGATCTTCTGTTAAGCAAATATGGACCCGTAATTTTTCAACCTTTTTCACTTCTTTATCTTTTGTCCTTTGCCTCTTTTTCCCCGCACTTGGGTCTATAATCCTTTGATTCACAACTCCAGCTTTATTTAGTATTTCTTCCAACGTTGCAAGATTTGGCTACATTGCGCCAAATGTGGCTACTTTTTTTTGTTTGACGTAAAAAATATCATTTGGCGCTTTGGCTACTTTTTGGGCTACATATTATTTATAATTATATTAGTTGAATAAAAATGCACTTTAAAATGGTGTTTCGTCGCTTTTTATTAATTAGAGACCCAAATAAAACAAATATTTGTGTTTTTCAAATAAATTTTCGTTTGTCTCTTTTATAATAAATGAATTTATCTATTTCTAAGTAAAAATTGAAAGTGTCTGTAGAAGTAATTTTTAAAATATCCTTTTTCTTGATAAGGTTTTAATACTTATTATTATAATCTAGACATGTTAATTTTTAAATATACTTATATATTGGGCCACAAGTATATATTATATATACTTGTGGCCCGAAACTCCTTGACTTCTTCCAATGCGGCCCAGAGAAACAAAAAGGTTGGACACCCCTGACCTAGGACATCAAGTGACTTTGTCGTATTGTGATAGAATTGAAGCAGAGCCAGAAGGAAAGAAGCAATCCTTGCACCTGTTAGGCACAGAAGAGGCTATCTTCATACCTGCAGGCCATGGGAGACATGATCCTTACATTAGCCATGTATGGAGAGATGATCCAAGAACAAAGCAGTTGATGGTGATTGTTTGTTCTTGTGTTTTGTTCGTTTTTTGTGCCTATTTTTCATTATGCGCATGTAATATTGTTTTTATTTTTGACCCCTAAGCCTAAATTTATCACATCAGAGAGCATGGACATTGCCACTGTAATACCTGTTTATATTGAAAATGAAGTCGTGGACTCCTGTTTTTACTTTCCTGGCTCTGTTATAGATAACAGAAGGAAATATCGTGATCAGTCAAAAAATTGACCTCCTCCCCAAGATTTTTACATTTTTGGACTTTAGACCTTGAAATGTTGAGAAATGCAAACACATTCAGAGTTTCTTTCTTTCTGTATGTATGTATGTATGTATGGATACCAATGTTGCCGTTCTCCAAACACTCGAACTTCTCGATCCAAGAACCTGACAAGCCGATATAATGAACATGAATTTTCTCAATAATCTATGATCCCATTCAACCANTTTGGACTTGAGACCTTGAAATGTTGAGAAATGCAAACACATTCAGAGTTTCTTTCTTTCTGTATGTATGTATGTATGTATGGATGTTAATGTGTGTGGCACGAGTTTGTTTACTCTCTTTGAAGCTTAATGCTCGTGCTTTCAAAAATTTCTGAAATTTTGTGGGAAGGTTTCTGTATTAGAAAGATTCATGCTATTAAATTTTGGTAATTAAAGGTCGAGGAGATGGAAAGATAAAGGGGTTGTGAGTTATGTCTCCAGTAGGTTAGACTTAATGATGATTTTACTCATTATTAGCATCTGCAATTTTTTATAAAAACCCATCCCTACCCTCAAAATTATGCTTTGCCATTTTATACTAATTAAAAATGTAAACAGTTTTTTTTTAAATAAAATATCATAACAGATAATGCCACCAAAATTTTAAATGTTGCCAGGAAAGTTAAGTGATTTACTGCTGGATATTTTACATTTAAATGGACCCACATTACATTTCTGGATTCCTCATTTCAGTTAATGAAATATGGCAAAGTTTAATCAAATGCCGTCTGTCTTGCATTAAATTTTGAGAATGAACTCTATTCTATACCCATACTCTATTCTAGCCTATATAGGACATGCTAGTGACCATGAAACATCATATGACAAAGCTGTGTGACAAAATGATATCACACAGCTTTGTCATATGATGTTTCATGGTCGCTAGCATGTCTGGTATGGGCTTATAGAATAGAGTTATCATTACAGAGAATAGGCCTCTAAACAAAGTCATAGATCTCCATTTTTTATTGCATTTTTGGATTCTGAATCACAATTAATGGAAAATGGTAAAGTTCAATCAAAATTTATTGAATGAATTTTAAGAACGAATACAATTCTGTAAGCCTCCTAGAAGAAGCTTTGCTAACGCTCTGCTTCCGTAAAATAGTAGATTACTTTAATTTCAGATTGATAACCTGCAGGTTATGTGTGTGAAAGATAATTTGAAAGGGAGTGTGAGTTATATGATGCTATTGGCTATATGCTGATTTCAATTACAACAGTTGAATCACACTATTCAACTAGCTGGTTGCAGACAACCAACCCACAAGACCAACAATTATCTATTCATACATTTACAGGAAATGAAACCAAGTGTTAAATTATACTCTCCATTGTTTTTACAACCCTGACCTATTTCAATGAGTTCAGGTTTAACTTTTCAACAAATACTTGCAATTAAGATGCAGATTAATGTTCAGTCTAGTACAAAATACAAGAAGTCAGAAAGAATTAAATTTTTATACAATAATTATCTANGGCTCTCCTCTGCCAGTGGCGCCCGGGGCAAGCTGCCCCACCCTCTGCTGAGAGGTTTTCTTCATTTTTGGGCGATAGGAAATTCAGAAGTTCCTCACGGCCAGGCAGCCTCAAAGGATTAACCCATGGTGTATAGCAGCCTTTAGTGTGTGTTTTCATGACATATCCTAACTGTGTACAAAATTTCACCTCTTTAGGTTCAGCAGCTTGCTCTGGGCAATGATGAATCAGTCAGTCAGGACAAGTAATTTTATATATTTCAATTATTTCATAAATTTAAAGAAATATTTTAAATATTCTATTGATAATTAAATATAAATGGAGAATAGATTATGATCATTGTTTTCTGTTTTTCTGTATTAAAAAGAAAAGAAAAAAGTTAAACTAATGTGGAAAAGTTAAAAAATGAAGCTTTGAAAGAACTAATTGTTTTATTTTTATTAAAACCAAATTTATATACATGAAGTCATGGATATGCTATGGTGGGCATCAGCTAACCCTAAAATTTCCTCACTAACCTATCTGCTCACTTTGAAATAATTTATTTGAGTCTACCTTACCTTAAATATCAAACAAACAACCATATTTTATTATGCTATGTAAGGTTAATTAATTAGCCTTAAGTGGCCCAAAAAGGAATTGCTTGTTTGTTTAATATTTAAATTAATTAATTATCAGTTTGATTGCAAATATTAATATTATCTACCTGTTGTGACTATCATTAGGGAATCTCTTTAAATACAAATAAATTGATTGTTTACTAAATAATTACACATTCTTACTAAACTTTTTTCCACATATTCATTATAGAAAATAGATCATTAGAAAAGAAAACTAGAGTACAAACCACTATTCATTTCATCATAATTTAGAGACTCTTATATATTTAAAACATCAGCCTAGAAAGCCCTAGTCAAAAGAATGTTCACTCTACCAACATCATCAATAAAGAGATAAAACTGAACTATGTTGCACATGTAGCAAAACAACATGAGTATTCTTCCAGTCTCGTCCAAAATCTCATTTGTAAATATCTGTCTGGGTACACATCTAAGAAGAACAAATCTAAAACCCACAAAGTTGTCAGGTTTAACCAACGTATTTCTAAGGTTTACAACCAAATTGTGAGAACAAACTAAGTATCTCCTACATGAGAAATCTAACTGTACTCTCTTTATTATGAAATGCCGAGGACCCTATCAACACACAGAATTCATCTGGGGTGTACTTCATTCCTGCTGTAGGCAACAGATTCAACAAGAAATTGATCTACAATAGCAGCAATGCTAGATCCCTTTACAAGTGTATTAAGGAACATCATGAATTTATTAAAAAGAGCCTTTCCACCACAGTATTAGCAAGATTTGCATCCAAAAACGATATAAAGATACTTCTCACTGAAATAAGTTTGGTCCAGTTCCTACTAGGGTATATTAATCTGAAACATCTAGAGCCAGGGTGGCCAAGCTCCTTGATAGTTCGAGCCATTTTTCAAAATTTGAAATTTTTTGCGAGCTGCAATTAAATACGTATTAAAAAGGTATGCAAAAAATTCCAGATTACGAATTATATCCGTAGCAAGAGTGATACAAATTGTTTCCTCCAGAGCACAATGTCATCTGTCCGTTGCAATGACAGTTTACAAATTCAAAATCGGTCTGGAGTCGGTCGATAACGGACGATTATGCCACTGTTTATGTTCGTTCGTGCAGTTTTCGATGAGTCATATCATTCTTAACTTGGACGGAAATGAAATTTGTTACAACGCTGCACTTAGTCTTTCATATTTGTTGTTAGTAATTTAAAAGACATTTTGAAACACATACGGAACGATAATAATTTTTTAAAATATAATAACACAAAAATGAAAAGGGAACTTGGGTACATTTATCGAGAGCCACAAATAATCCTTCAAAGAGCCGCATGTGGCTCGCGAGCTGCAGGTTGGCCACCCCTGATCTAGAGAAACTTGAAATATACATAGCTAATTTTCTTAACACAAACATAAATTACAGAGATGCCAAAACATTCTCCAAAGCATGGAGATTTATTTTTGAAGTACTACTATAAGTTAAATTTTATTATANCAAATAAAACTACATGACTTCATTGCAAAAAAATGAACTTTATATTTCTGTGTGCATATGTTTGTGTTATTTAACATATGTTATTATGCAAATTAATATAAAAATAACTTAAAATTAAATTAAAATATGTTTATTTTTGGTCACGTGTTTCCCTTTCCCTATTTACTCTGTTAAAATGACTTCATTTAACGCTGTTTTGTGTAGCGGTTTGTTGTCTAGGAATGCATCCCCACATTAAGCGGGGTCTTACTATATTTATTTCATTTCTGTTTACTTTTCCCTTTTTACTTCATGTATGTGTGTTTGTATGTAAATATCTGTATTTAACAGCAACACTTTACAGTTGGGATGTGATATGATTCCTGTATGTTACATAGGCCTATATCTATTTTTGAATTTTCTTTTATGCAATAGAACTCTTAATCAATTATTTGATCTTTCAAATGATCAAATGTTTGATCATTCAAATGCTCAAAAACATTAGAATGCATTGGTGATGTTATTGTTTTATTTTCATATATGTGGATTCTGAAGATGGGATTTTGGTCCTGTAAAACATTTAAAACTGAATAGAACAGTGACTCCTGTACTGTTTTTAGCATTATACTCTCTTCTAGTATTTTATAGTGTTTTCCAGTTTGTATAAGTGTTTGTTTCTGTTTATAATGCTTACTTCTCATCTCTTTTTAGTATAGATACAGTACATACAGGATTCCTATGCACTTGGAAAGTCAGGGATTTTCATTAGTGTTTGGAAAAAGTCAGGAAATATGACAATTGTCAAAAAGTCAGGGAATCTGCTTCCTTGTTGCCTTGCTTATTTTGTTTGCTGACAGTATGGCTGACCATGTGTAGGTGTATTCAGATGACAAGAAGTAATGTAGTATTCAACTTATGAGCAAGGATGCAGAATATTTTCAGGACTCAAAATTTTTCCCAAACATACACAGAATTTCCCCAAAATTATAGCACAAAAAATAAAATTGTAAGTTATGAACCAATTAATAATTACTACTACATGATTTGAAGATTTGAATTAAATCATACAAATAATTAAATAGGCCTACCATGTAATTTTCCATGCAACACAAAACTGATAAGAAAAATATTTTAGATTAAAAGGATACTTTAATTTAAGCATATCATTATCATAGGATAGCATATACATTTATAAACTTGACATAATACATTGATTAACATAAATAAAATTGAAGTCAGTGCCATGAATAATTATTTTTACTTTTAGCACAGGCAGTAATTGACAGACTTTTTGGTAAACACGTAAAAGTAAGGGAAAATTATTGGGATGTTATCAATTCCTATGTTGCATCTGTACAGTACAATAAGACTCCGCATAACGCTGATTCGATATCACGTGGTCTGCTCAAAGCCTAAAAAAAGCTCAAAATTTATTCTGATTCAAATTATCGTGGCATGTTCCCTGTCCACATAAAACCAAAATTTAAGTAATCTTCATTGTACTAATTTTTGATCTTTTTGGCTCAGATTCATCACAGTTGGTATTGTCTATATTATCACTATTTTAAATGGATATATTTGTATCTACTGTTGCCGACATTAATAGTTTTGTTTTTTATTTAAAAATTTTTGTATGTCCATTTTCTGTTTTTCCTAATAAAAAAAAAACAGGTTTTGTAGGATTTTTAATTTTTATATACATTTAAATTACCTTAATAACCCTAAATTATTTACTTTACAAAACAAAACACAATTTAATATGACAATATTAACACAATATATATGAACACATAATACACTGCACGCCTATATGTACAACTCCAACTAGAGAGACTAGAAACAGGATCCCATATTTTGACTTTCTGAGATAATTCAGGGACTCTTATACAGTATTATATCAGTCTGATTCACATGGTCTGCGGGTGATATTTGAATAAAAGATAATTAGTCTTTTATTCAAATAGTGTTGGTGTCTGAATGCAGATGCCCCTGTATTCAGATATGTCAATTTCAGTTCGTCATAAAAAAATCCTTTGTGTACTTTATTCTTATTAATGGTATTGCATGTATATTTGGACAATGATGTTAAAATAAAAATGATGGTTTTTTTAAGATTTTGTGGCACTCCCTTTGAGAAACACTGGCCTACATCATTATGTTTCTTATAAAACAGCAACTGCACACCGGGTTGTGTAAAAATAAATAAGATCTACTTGAACCTTTAACCGATGTGTATAGAAATTAATCTTTCCAATACGAATGTTTTCTTAACCCCTTCTGGTCTCTTCTTCAGGTATAGCTGGATCAAACATCAAACGAAAAAATTTGAATACATCTGAACGCTGCTGAGTTTGAATCGCACAGTTCGTTCATTCATTTCGTCACGTGATATGTTTGAAAGTGTTCGAAGATAACGATATTATGTTTCTTGTTAAATGATAAGAATTTCCCACCCCAAAAAGCTCTAGACACAGATTCTCAAACTTATTTCGATCACCACCTACTTTGAGATAAAAAGAAAAATCTAGTGCCCCATATTTTTTAACTTATGCAACAGATGGTAATGTAAAAAGGTATCTTAAAAACAGTTATTGCAAATATAATGTTTAAACATGCATTATTATATAGATAGGGTGTGACCCATATCTTATTTCTGAGAACAAAGAATGTTTCAATGAGAAGAAATAAAACTCATATTTAATCACTGAGCCTTTACTGCCCCCCTGAAAGCCTCCAGCACCCACAAGGGGGCATTATTGCCCACTTTGAGAAAGGATGCTCTAGACTTTTAAATTATAAAAAGATCTGAGAGCTCAATTTTTTTTTTTTTCTTAAGGAAAAAGTATATTTTTATTTTCAAGTGTAAGAATATTGCTTTTTGCTCTGATAATTTTCATATAATCTAGCAACTGCTTACATTGCACATGTGCATTTGGGACCAAGTCAACTGCAGTAAATTTTTTGGATTTATCCACATTATCATTTTTATTTTTCCAAACGTTTACAAGGATGACATTCTGTATTTAGCTAGGGAGATGTAATAAATGCTTGAGAAAGGTCTCCCCTTCTTTAATACATAAATAATATAAATAATATTACTCTTATCTAAATTTGGAATATTAAGTTCCTTAACAAAAAATAGCCAAAGATGTAATCCATTAAGTTCATTTCTTTAGGTATTGAGTAGTTAAACAATGTAAAGTTATTATTAACTGCTGCATTAGCATCTCTATTCAAGTGAAATGATGATAAATCATTGTTACCTGAGATATGCCCTTCAATGTCACTTGCAAACTTAGTCACCTTATTCCCCAACTTTGCATTCTCCTCTTCAAGCTGAGCAGATGCCAAAGACGTTTTCATAAAAAACCTCCAGTGCAGCCAGGTGACTGTCCATTTGTTCTGACAATTTGGCAAACAATGATTCTAAAAAATCTCTGTGAAGAGATACCATCATCAAAGTATAGTGCTGCGTCACTATATTTTTTTGTTTTTGGTCTTTGTATATGTTTATGCCCTTTGTGTAATATGTTTCGTTATTCCGTGTCTGAAATTGTAATTGTGTAAATGAAATTTTATTAATTTTCTATTCTGGTTGAACTGCTTTTTGGGTGGTGCCGGCTGCCATGTAATGATTGGCTGTACGATGATCACGTGAAGGGGGTGATGTAGCATGATGGCAGGATGTATAAATTGTCATCCCATGTGTGGAGGAAGCACCTTTTTTTCCTAACCGGGACTTGGGCCAGGTGTACAGAGGTGTTGGAGCGTGGAGTGAAATAGAAAGAAATAGGGACACAACTCAGTTTGGACAAAGGATAGAAAATCGCTCGAGAAGCAATCAGATCACATCATTGTGAGTTATACATCATGATAATTTATTAATATCATTAGACACAGTGTTTTGGGTATATACCTAAATAAGACTAATATTTTTGTTCTCTGAGCTAATCAGGGAACCACATGGCCGAAACTATTGAGCGGATTTCTGAATTCTTAGACGGAAATTTTGTTCTCATACTAAGGAGATTCAATGAGGGACCTTCATCTGTAAAATAATTGTAATTTTTTTTTTTTTCTCGATCATCTTCACGAAAAGAGCATATATTAATTGTCGTGAGTGTCATTACTTGTATCTAGTAGTAGTTAGTGTAAGTTCAGATATATTGTCTATTATTAAAACTTTTTCAATTGCAATCCAAGTTGTTGTTTATGTAAGGTCCTCACACACACACATTTTACCCAACTGATTGTCTGGAGTATTTTCAATACTTCCTGGACACTACAAAAGTCAGCTCCTTTAGCATCTTTTGCAGAAAAGTAGGAGTCTAGCCATTGAATTTTTAATGAAGGTGTACATGGTGACCTCTTATGCTTGATCACTGAGAGAGAATAGAGAGAATACCATGAGTTTGAGCTACTTGACAAAGGAGTTCTAGTTGTCATTTCTGATGTAAATTAAACTGCAGAGAGAGTCAAATGACAAATTGAAAGATTAAGCTTTATGAACCAGATAGAAAATTTTGATGTAAAAATAATATATCAAATTAGCTTGAAAGTTAATGATTACTGAATATAATAAAGACAAAAACTTATTTAAATTACAAAATAAATTTTTTATAATTAAATGTATATAAAAAATTTTTCTTCTATGCAGCCAGCGTATTGATCAGGTTTGCACCTGATCATTGGGCATGGAGTTTTCTGGGTTTTCTGTATTTATCTAACACATCAATAGGGGCCAGTTTTTCATAGAAAGTCCTCCCAGGAGGCACTCTCTTGACAAATTACCATTGTGTTGCATTGCCTTATCCCATTAATCCAATCTAGTTAAATCCAATCAAATTTTTTTTCAAAATTGACAAATCCAAATATTCAACAAACTTAAAAATTGGATCAAAGTGGAGTTAATAAGAATTATACTGGAATCTCTACTAACTCCACCTTTGATTAATGTCTCAGTCTACCAGATTTAGTAGGAAATCCACTAACTCGACAATACTAGATACATTCACTTTTTATATACCTTTTTTTTGTCAAAAACTTTTTGCACTGTCAACTGTAAGATGCATTTGACAAAGTGAACTGCTATGAGTAACATTTCTCTAATGACAAATATTATATTTAAAGCTTTATCCATTTGGTTATCGTAAGTTCAAATCTAGACAGTTTATTGAAATTATTGGTGGTGGTGGTGGTTGTGTATTTATTTTAATTATATGAAACAAAAATTACATTTCTGGATATTTAATCAAACGTGATGAGAATAAAAATCTTTGGCATGCTGTAAAGAAAGGACTGGCAAGCTGTGGGTTGGATAAGCCTGTATTAAAATAGTTATAATTAAATTTAGTCTGTTTTGGAAGGGAATTATTGGTCTTTCAGGAGTTTTTCTGTATTTTGTAATAATAAATGTATAAATAAATATAAACTTGTTGGAGTAAATGAATATTATAGATTTATTCTCAAACTGTAAAATTTTATTACCAAGAATTTATTAAGTTTTTGAAAAATTGTTATTTTAATAGATGTGGACAGTTTATAGTGAATCTCCTGTCTTCTCATCAGCTTCTCAAATATCCTTAGATGCAAGTACGATGGACAGTAAAGACTTTGTTGTTATTGGATCAGATTCTGGTATTGTATTTTGTATAAACTCAACTAATGGAACTGTGGTGTGGACATTTCAATGTAATTCATCTGTTTATGCAACTCCATTTGTTTTTATTAACATTAATCAAACAGTTAAATATTTAGTTGTTGTTGCTTCAAAGCTAGGAACGTTATATATTTTAGATGGTCTAACTGGTAAAGAATTATGTAAGTATTCTCTTGATGGAGAAATTTTTTCTTCACCTGTTATCTGTGATAATTATTTGATAGTAGGTTGTCGTGATAACTTTGTATATTGCTTTAAAATATCATTTTTATAATAAATTGTGTTCAAAACAAAACTTTTTTATAGTCACTATTCTTTGTATTTCGTAAAATATTAGTTTATAAAATATAATTTATATATCAATATAAGTTAATATTAGAAAGAAAAATTATATATTATGATAAAATAAAACAAAAATTTTAAAGATTGCAAGATTGTAAATTTCTAAAAATTTTTCTTTCTAAACAGAGCACCTAGTTTAAATTCATGTAGTTTACTGAAGAAGGCCTATGATATTAGGTCAAAAATGTGCTGATTTATTAAATTTACTGCTAGAGTTACAAAGTGCTCTGTTTATTCTATTTCTTATTCTCTGGTTAGATCTTTTTCTTTTTTTTCTATAATAGCACAACAGTAAATGAAAGTTGTTTTTAATTGTACAAGGTGTTTAATTTATGTTTGAAATTTTTTCCTGGAATTCATATATTATAAAAAAAAGGCTGTTTTTTGCAAACAACTAGCTGCGCATAACATCCAACACACAGGTAATGCCCAACAGAACCCAAGACTACAATAATAATCAATCACGCATGGTAGTGGAATACAACCAACATCTAAACCCCATCTACAAAGAAATTGCTGCTTGTATGAACACAAATGAATTCTGCAAACTAAGTGGCCAAAGTTTCAAGACAAGGTATTGAAAATTTAGCAAATCAATGAAAAATATATAATTAATTAAAAGCTGTTATAAAGGTGTTTTATTTATTTATTTATTTTCAGATGTATAGAAAATACTCATTACTTATAGAATGACTTAATGCCATTGAATATTAAAAGATACCCAGTTTATTGATGTTTGCATCATCAGTAAAACTATATATCTCTTAATTTGGACTTTTTGGTATGAAAGATGCTTATATATTTTTATTTATATTATTGAATATAGAGATGAATATACATTTATAGTCTGAAAAGGAAAGTTGTTGTCTTTTCTGATTTAATTTCTTGTTGCAAAATAATGAGATTCATTTTATTAATGTCAGTGATTGAATATCACTGTAGAGGATCCAATTTTTTATGCAAAAGTAATTTTAAAATAAGAAAGAAAGATAGTAATTATCTGTTTATAACTAACTGATCAACTACATCATTTTCTAAATTTTATTTAATAAGACAGAATGAACAATAAAAATATTTATAGAAAATAATAATTAAATATATTCATTGACTTCATATTTCATGAAATGATAAAATTAGAATTGTAACCAAAGCAAGCATATATTAACACTTTCAGGACTAGGAAAGTTTGTGCAAATGCTCTTGCACATGGCAGGCCAGATTAAATTTTCAAATGGGGACAAAGGTTGGTTTTTCTCAGTTGAAAAATTTGAATACAATTATTTATGTATTTATTTTTTAAAAGATATTTTGAATGTAGTGTAATATTTAATGTAATTTAATCAAAACTTATAACATCAACATGTATAAAAGTAGCACTATTTTATTACAATAAATTAACAACAAACTTTTATAAATTACAGTAGAATTAAAATTTTACTTTATTGTAGGTCTTCTGTTCCTTAAATTGTTCCAATTTCTCCAAATTTAAGTTATGAGCTGTTTGATTTTCTATAACAGAAATGGCTAGTCCAGATAAATGTTTCTAATTTATAAAGAATTTTAAGTAGATTTTTTAATCAATCATAACTTTTTGAAACTTCCTTTTACAATTTGCAGATGAAGTCAGAAACATGCAATATATGATTAGTGCTGTGCATACATTTAAGAATGCACTTTCCAAATTATTTGCATAAAATTTTTGTAAGCCAAAAAGGCACTAGACCAGGGGTGTCCAACCTGTGGGCCGCATGCAGCCCAATAAACATGTAAACAAAACCGACAAATTGTTTTATTTTATTTACTTTTTTATTTCAATGGCATAAACTCAAAAAAGAAGTTTCACAAAGCCGTAAACTTTTATACATATTTTATTTTTGAGTGAAAAGGAAATATTTTCAAATACTTGGAGATGTGTGGATGACGAAGGAATACTAAATAAAGCTGAAGTTGTGACTCAAAGGATTATAGATCCAAATTTGAGAAAAGGAGAGAAAGGCCAAAAGATAAAAAGTAATGAGAAAGGTTAAATAGACCTTCTGTTATGCAAATATTGACCCTTAATTTTCAACCTTCCTTACTACTTTTTATCTTTTGGCCTTTCTCTCCTTTTCTCAAATTTGGGTCTATAATCCTTTGAGTTCCAACTCCAGCATTATTTAGTATTCCTTCCAGCATTG